>NC_057934.1:72155478-72455478 GCF_018555375.3 Anguilla rostrata
ACCACAGGTAAATCACCCCCCCCCAACCCTGCAGCCCAAAAGGGCCTTTCCCCCAGTCCCCCCCACCAAACAAAGCACTCCTCCCCCATTCTGCCACTGCTGCTCCCCCTGGGACAGCCCCAAGACTGAAAAAATATGGACACAGCTACCCGTAAAGTCACCCATTGCCTCTCCCTGGGGCTGTAAAACACGTTTTGAAGCTCAATGGCGGGGGCGGCCATGTTCTCGATTTGGACCAAAACCATAGAGTTAAGCGGTCTTGTGATTTTTCAATTGGTTGACAGTCCGGTTTTCCCGGAAAACCCCTCAACCGAAAGAACGATTGCAGAACGAACTTGAGGCTAGCTGACTGTCTGCCGTTGTTTTAAAAATATATGATCAGATGTTTACGGAGTTTAATTTCCATCCGTGACTGTACTGTGTCATGTAATCACGTTACATGTATGACATTAATAATACAATTATGTTCAGTTATCTTCAATTTATGTTTCTCGGCAAAACGAATATGCTTAGCTAGCATATCAGCTTGCCAGTGAGCTAGGTAAGCTATCCGTGGTTAGCTCATACATTAGCAATATGAACTACAGGGGAAGAACATCGACTGCACTGATGGTCAATCAATCAGAGATGTGTAGACTACTGGTGATTTGACTAGGCTAATTTTCATATAACTGTCTGGTAGACCTGCTGTTAACCAAGCAAGTTATCGTCGTAGGTTTTCGCCACAGTCAGCCATTAACTGCTACTACTCCATCGCCGTTTGTGGTGTTTACTTGCGAACGATCGGTCAGCTAGCGTCACCCAGCAAGTCACTTTTTACCGAATAAAAATTAACACTGTCAGCGGTGATTAACAAATCTACCAAGTATTTTAATAACTGATTTACAGGCGTGTAAATATGACAACGCACTTTGAAGAGCAAGTTTTCCACCTGTTGCATAAAGACAAAAATAATGTACATTGAATTTCTAATTATTATTATTTTCTTGCTAGCTTCTAGCTTTGTCACATTCGTGCAGCATAGCCCAGGTAGACATTTACGGAATGTACACGACTGACAAGCCGTCAAACACGTTTGACAGATGGAATATTTGCTGGTTAGGGTTAGCTAGCCAGTCAAATGGCTTGGTAGCCGAAGTTGCGAACTGTTTTAGCATAGGCTACTGGACTACCACATATAGCAAATAAGCGTTAGCTGATTACCCTTTCTGCCAACTAATTATTTGGTTAAGTGGGCTAAAGGAAATGGTAAAAACGACTCGGCTACCGCAAAACTTCAGAGGATTATTTAATGGTCGTCTGTGCAGCTGTAAATAGCACACGCTATAATGAAACCACTACAAAATGGGATGCCTGCATTTTCTGACTTCGCACAGGTGGACCGTGGTCGGAGCCGCAATGTCAAGGCCAAGAGACGCCACCTCCCACCCAGTAACCACAGATTGTACCCCCTACTGTAGCTTAGTCCTTCGCAGTAATCCGGAAGTGACGCAAGCTGTACCTCATTGGTCCAGAACAAATATTGGCACTGTGCCCAAATGACGCAATAAATCATGAAATCGACCCATGGACAGTCATAAGACGAATAAAATACACCTATTATGACTATTTGTTCTTCTGAGAAAAAATTATTGACTTTGTATTTTGATCGCATTTGTACCGTAGACTTACATGGAAACCGGATATGAAAACACCTATACTGGAGCCATCCGTAGTGGCGCTAGTGAGCAACCAGGAACTACAACACCAGGAAATGAGCTTCAAAAACGAAGTCTGGTTTTGGCCGCTTGGGACAGACCCTCTGGTAAGATTTCACTGTTAAAGTTACAATCTCGAAGATTTCCGTTTCGTTCTCTTTGGCGGTACCAATGGCGAAAAGCAGTAATTGCAGGTGTGTTTTTGTACCTCACGTCCCAGAGATCCAACCGGATCCAACCAGTGTCGCCTGTGTGATGTCAGTCAGTTTGCACCTGGGCCACGCCAACTATAACACTATTTACTGAATAAAGAATGGTTGTTATAAATGTAACGTTATGTACATACTCATTCATTGTCTAACATTAGGCTAATTTAAGCTGTTTTTACACTGCCGAGCTGGGTTAAAATGCTGTAGCAGACCTGGGGTAGAATTAGTGATGATCAATTTACACAGACGTTCTTTATCCACCTTTTGCCCGGTATGAAAATCTTTACATTGCAGGGAAGAATTTGCGGTATTCGCTGTGGCTCGTGCAATTATGTATTTCGTGCACAATAAACAGTCTTTCTCATGAATGATTGTTCTGTGATATTTTTGAAACAACTGCCTTGCAAAATGTTACCCCTGGTGTTTCTGGTTTTGCTAGCTAAACTGTTCGAGAATAAAGCTGAGCTGGGTGTTAAGTTAGCAATCAGAAAAAGAATAATAAAATAAAAACAAAGGAGATTTCACCAAAAAGGGCAAGGCTGAAGGAACATATGAGGAAGCGTAATAAAATAATAACAACGCTATTCCATACTGCTGTATTCTTTTATTTACTTTTCTCTGACTTGACATCTTTATACAGAAATCAGTCCCAGCTCTGCACCACCTATACCCCGCGTTAATGCTCTGTGTAAAGACGGCTTTATTCCGATCATTAGCCTATAATATATTGATGAACTTGATGGAAATGTAAATAACGGTAACGTTAAGGCCAATTCAGATCAATGATTCGCAACGAGACAAAACGGTTTTAGAATGTTGCAGAGAAAAGTGCTGCGGTGTGAACTGGTTAGTTGCAGAGCGTCTGAAGCCGTTGCCTGGGGTCTCAAAAGACCCACCTTGTCAAATCGCCAAGTGCAGTTAGAACATTTACAATCAGACGTCTTGGAATTTTGCAAGTTGCATCCAGTCTCGTTGCGAATCATTAATCTAAACTGACCTTTAGTTAGCTACATTGCAACGTTGCAACAAGGTAGCATTGCATTCGAGAGACGTTTTGTGAGGTCGGTAGCATTAGCTAGCGTTTTTTCTAATTGTTAGCTGACATTAGATTGTGTTAATTACATTAGCTAGCTAGCTAACGCAACGTTACCTGATATGAGAGATGGCTACTGTGCGCAACTTTGCCTGAACTAATGTTGCCTTTCTTGACATGGTCCGGTAGCTAGCGTTAGCTGTGCAAATAGCTAGGCTATGTAATTTAGTAACGTTGCATTGTCATCCAATGTAATACGAAATCTACATCAACAAATAATATGACCTCTCATGTTACACAAAAACATTTTAGGGTTCCATAACCCCCCCTTTCTCTGTTATTGTAATGCTAGCAGACACCGGAAAAAACAGTACGCCGCTTGTGTGTGTTAAATGTTTCACTATGAACCCATAGAAGTCTTATATTTTGTTAAATGTTGCACTATTAACAAATGTCTTGTTGTAGAACGTACATTTCTCCATGGAAAGAAAAACTAAAATCCTAATTTTTCCTGTGAAAATGAGTGTTGAGGTGTTACGGCATGGCTCGAAAAGCCGTAACAAGTCCAATTACCCAAAAACACACAAAGCTGATTTAAAAACACAAACCCAGACATTTATTAGAATAACAAACAAATCACAAACTAAACGAAGGAAAACCCACAAAGTTCAAACAAAACGATCTTCACAAAAACTACAAACCCAAAACCACAAATGAAACCACAAACCACACCCAAAAGAAAGACGAAAGAAGATCTCAAAGACTCTCTACCCAAACCACAAACACAAAAGCCCCAAAAGAAACTGTCCCCTGCCTCATACTACTGGGCTTATATTGGGCCACAGGCAGGTGGAGGCAATCAAGCGATTAGGCAGTTAGGTAATTACCTCCACCTGCACTACCCAGACCAGCAGAGGCAGAGGACGTAACAAGAGGTTGGTCAGTCTGCTGGGTTGCCCACCTTGTTACTTTTTTGTTTGACCATCATTGTCATAATTATTCTTTTTAAACCTTTAATAAAAATGCATATTTTCACTAAAATTCAGTCTTTCGCTGTGTTATTACATCCTATTTTCATGTCTTTTACTTGCTTTATGCACCTCCTAGACCTGGTCATCCTGAGGGATTGCTCCTCCTCCGATCCCACGGTGACCCCTCTGCACCAGTCTGACCACCACTTCATTTCCTTCTCCCTCCCTCTTGCTCCCCTCCCTCCCTCCCCTCCATCCACTCCTACTGTCATGGTCCGCCGTAACCTCCGCTCCCTCTCTCCCTCCTCTCTCACTTCTCGTGTAACTGCCTCACTCCCCCTTCTTGAATACCTCTCCAGCCTTCCCACTGACTCTGCATCCTCCGCTCTGTCTTCCTCGCTCTCCTCAGCACTTCACTCTCTCTGTCCTCTACTCTCCAAGCCGGCACGCTCGTCCCCTCCCAGTCCGTGGATGTCTGACCCCCTCCGAACCAACCGGGCCAGCCTACGTGCAGCGGGGAGGAAGTGGAGGAAATCCATGGCTCAATCTGACCTGTCTGCCTACCAGTCTCTGCTAGCTGGATTTTCTACTGCTGTAATCTCTGCTAAAATTAATTATTATCAAACAAGAATTCATAAATCTGCCTCTAACCCTCATCAACTGTTCTCCATTTTCTCTTCTCTCCTCAGCACTCCTCCTCCCCCACCTCAGTCCTCCCTTGCTGCAGATGACTTCGCGGTTTTCTTCGATGAGAAGATTGCAGACATCCACAGCTCCTTCATGTCCACCGCCACCCTTCCCCACTCCCCCCTCTCTGTTCCCTCCCCTTGTTTCTCCACTTTCTCTCCCCTCACTGACTCTGATGTTTCCCAGCTCCTACTCTCCCACCGCCCTACCACCTGTGCTCTTGACCCTATCCCTTCCTCTCTCCTCCAGACTATCACACCTGACATCCTCCCGTTTGTCACCTCCCTTGTGAACTCCTCCTTGTCTTCTGGATGTTTCCCCTCTTCCTTCAAGCTGGCCCACATCACCCCACTGCTGAAGAAGCCCACTCTGGATCCCTCCGTCATCCAGAACTACCGTCCTGTTTCTCTTCTCCCCTTTTTATCCAAAACAATTGAACGAGCTGCTTCTAACCAACTCTCCTCTTTTCTCTTGCTGAACAACCTCCTAGACCCCCACCAGTCCGGCTTCAGACCTGGCCACTCGACAGAGACCGCACTCCTCTCGGTCAGTGAGTCGCTTCACGCCGCACAAGCAGCCTCCCGTTCGTCCGTCCTGATACTCCTAGACCTTTCTGCTGCCTTTGACACAGTCGACCACCCCATCCTCCTGTCCTCCCTGGCAGCTATGGGGATCTGTGGCACAGCACTAGACTGGATCGAGTCCTACCTCTCCGGTCGCTCCTTCCAAGTCGCCTGGGCCGGTGCAGTATCGGCACCTCGCCCCCTTGCCACAGGAGTTCCCCAGGGCTCAGTCCTTGGTCCCCTCCTGTTCTCCCTGTACACCCAATCTCTTGGTCCTGTAATCTCTGCCCATGGTCTGTCTTATCATTGTAATGCCAATGACACCCAACTCTTTCTCTCCTTCCCCCCCTCTGACACACAGGTCTCCGCTCGCATCTCTGCTTGCCTGAGGGACATCCAGAGCTGGATGGATAACCACCATCTTAAGCTGATCCCAGGTAAGACAGAGATGATCTTCATCCCTGCCCCATCCTCTAACCTCCTTGACTTTTCTATTTCCCTAGGGGACACTGTGGTGTCATCACCCACTGCCAAAAACCTTGGAGTGGTGATGGACAACAGACTGCCCCTCTCCCAGAACAACCCAGCGGTGAGTCGAACGTGCAGGTTCTTCCTGTACAACATCCGGAGAATCCGTCCCTTCCTCACCACCTACTCAACCCAGCTCCTGGTTCAAGCGATGGTCCTGTCCTGCCTAGACTACTGCAACTCGCTGCGGGCTGGTCTGCCAGCATCCGCCATCAGACCCCTGCAGCTCATCCAGAATGCTGCAGCTCGTCTGGTCTACAACCTCCCCAGACATTCCCATGTCACCCCCCCCTGCTCACTGACCGCCTGTTATGGCTCGCATCAAATTTAAGACTTTGGTGCTTGCATACCAGGCAGCTAAGGGGTCAGCACCAGGATACATCCAGAGAATCATCAGACCCTACACACCAGCCAGACCTCTCCGTTCTGCCACCTCTGGACGCTTGGCACCTCCCCCTCTTCGTGTCTGTACTTCCCGTTCGCGTCTGCTGTCTGTCCTGGCCCCTCGCTGGTGGAATGACCTTCCCGTGGCGGTCAGAACAGCAGAGAATCTGACTACCTTCAAGCGCAGACTAAAGACTCGTCTCTTCAGGCTGCACCTCTCCCCACCCCTCCCCTCTACTTTACATTACATTACAGGCATTTAGCAGACGCTCTTAACCAGAGCGACTTACACAACTTTTTACATAGCATTTTTACATTGTATCCATTTATACAGCTGGATATATATACTGAAGCAATGCAGGTTAAGTACCTTGCTCAAGGGTACAACGGCAGTGTTCTTACCCGGGAATCGAACCGGCAACCTTTCGGTTACAAGCCCAGTTCCTTACCCACTGTGCCACACTCCGTCCTCACTTTAGCTCAGTGTACCTAGTTAGACTAATGCGATCGCATTAGTTTTGTATTTGATAGGATTATTTTGTCTGATTCTGATTAGGCAAATGTGATTTCAGTGCTAGTTTTGTACTTGGCAGGATTGTGTGTTTGTTTGCTGAACAGGTTACCCTACAGGGTTGGAGTCCTGATCTATGTGGTCACTTCTGGCACTACGATCTTTACTTCACTCTAGTGTGTTTTTCTGCACCTCTGCACCTTGAACTGATGCACTTGTACGTCGCTCTGGATAAGAGCGTCTGCTAAATGCCTGTAATGTAAATGTAATGTAATTTGCATTTACACTGAAAATGTATCAGGAATATTATCATTTTTTAAACAATGCATCAGGGCTTTGCTGCATAGGGTTTCAGACTGCACTTTGTCTTTTATTGGTTTTTTAAAATTCTTACACATTAAAAGATCATCACCTGAACAGGCCTCATACAAAAACATTAAAATCTGAAAATAAGCCAACGCAGTTGTGATCAATTTACAAAAGTCCAAACGAAAATCAAAATATTTGCTGTTTCAACTTTACATGGTGGATGTGTGACGGATGGGTGTCTCTCTGGGGGGTGGACTAAATGATCAGTTCTTTCCAATGGCCCACCCCCCATTTCTCTCTCGCCAGGTTTTTGTCTTTCCTAAAGGCCCAAGACTGCACTGGGTTTCAGACTGCACAGCCAAACACTGCACTGAGAACTCCATCCTTTTTAGAAACGAGCCGCTTTCTTCTTCTGTGTCTGTCACCGCAGTGTGTCACAGGGGCGGGGTCTTCTGGTGGGAGGAGTCCTGACATCCTGCAGTGATGCAGAGTTGGAATATATGGAGAAAATGTAAATGGCGTGCGCTGATTTGTCACTGTGGCTGTTTGAAGTGTTCCTGCAGTGCTCTTATAAGGCAGCAGTGAGTGTGATTGGTGGGGGGGGGGAGAGTGTGCTCTCTCAGAGGGGGGCCGGGTGTGTGCACAGGGCTCAGTCTCTCTGAGAGCTCAGAGGTGAAGGTGTGAGCATCCACTCTGCTCTGAGGAAGGTTTGGTTCGTTTGCGCTGAAGATGGAGAGATGTCTGTTCTTTCTCTCTCTCTCCTCCCTGCTCCTGCTCTCCACAGTCAGTGAGTACCAGCTTTATCCTCCTCTCAAGCTTCTCCACACCCAGTCAGGGCTCAGAGACTGGGGGTCAGGGCCAAGGGGTCAGAGGGGCAGCTCTCCAGGCAGGGCAGGGCTCCAGGCCGTCTCTAAACACCAGAGTTTACTATAGTAATATTTCTCTGCATCATTCATGAAGCTTTCATGAAACAAATTTTATTATTAATTATTTAGGAAATGTTTCTATTTGATTCACTGGTATATAAAACATGATATTTGAATAATCCAGCCAAGATAAAGTTTTTTGTTTGATCATGTTTGTGTTTTAGTAAATATGAATATATGTGAATATAAAGATATTTTTCAAATATTGTTTTTATCGTTTCCGTGTCTATGTAATTTGGCACCTGATAGTCATGAAACAGTCCAGGTATTAGTTGGCGTTCCCAGAAATACCTGATGTTTGCGTGAAATTTATATCATAAGTTAGCCTAATTAATATTTTCACTTTTTGTAGTTGCAAGTTGCTTTTTATTAGTGTATTTTTATAAGAACTCTTCCGTCTTTAGTGCGTTATAGCGGAAGACACAACGGAAATGTGACGTACTCTCATCAGTGATACATTTGATGCCTTTACGGCAGCACATTAATAATATATTGCACTTATTAAAATGCTCTCATCTCATGAAACTTATTACAGCAACTTTAAAAAAAAAAAAAACATGTTAGCGCATCTGTGGTAACACCTGCTCAAACTTCAACTTCAAAAGCAGGACTGAAGCAACATTGATCCAGAGTCAGACTTCCTGTGTAATTCTTTTCAAATAACACACTCTGAACAGATAATATTCTCCACCGATGTTTACGGCTGCAAATGGAAAATATTATTTTATTTGAAACTCACATAAGATTGAATATGTGACATTTTTCATGCAATATTTTACTATAAATTTTTTTTAAATGCAAATTTTTCAAATTAAATAATTATTGAAATTGCACAAGAAATATAATGAGGACATACTCCATAGGATGAACGCTAATAGTATAAAAGTGATTGTTAAACAGGAATTTTGTAGAGATGAACTACTAACGTCAAATAAAAAAATATATATATAAGCTAACAATTCAAATTCATGTTTAATCTTCATTGTGGAAACATACCATTTCACTGAAAACATTACATTATATGACATTTAATTGGAAGACACTTTTATTCGAAGTAACGTACAATAAGTGCATAACAACATCGTCACTAATGTAAAATATTAAAACAGTATAATGTACATCTACATACGCCCAGGGCTGTACTTAATATCATTAAATGGTTAAAATGCATTCCAGATAAATCCCCTTTTTCACTGATCAATGAGTTCTTATAAAGATGCACTGAGCTTGGTAGGAAGAATGGTCTCCTGTTGCTCGTCTGTGTCTTTTGAGGAGCTGTACTCTGCACAGCCAGCGTTTTACGATGCACAGGAGTTTACTGAGGTTCATGTCTGAGTGACCATGCAGACACTGCTGGGGGCATATCCTTTAAATTCTCAGCAAAAACCTGGGGTTTACACGCATGGTAAACCAGGCTTAACATTATTGAGAATCTATAAACGGTGGTACTACATAAGAACCAGGTTTATCTATAAGATGTTTATGTACAGCACTGTGTGCCGTAGTTTTTTCCATGTTTGGTTTATTGACTGTTCATTTCCGTTTAGTTGCGTGCTGATGTGTTCCAGTCTTTTATTTTTAATTGTTTGTTTATATGGTTTGAGTTTTTCACAGCATCTTAGGCGTAAGTCTTGGTTTTTGGGATTTTTATGTTTTTGGTTCTCAGCTTTTTCTCATAGTTTTACATTACTCATCAAACCATTTTTCATTACATTCTTATTATCATTTTTCATATTTGTGGTTTTTAACTTGGATTTTTTAGCTACTTAAAAAAATTATTCAAGCAATTTATGGCCAGGTCTACGCCTTATTTTGAGGGTTGATACTGTGTGTTTTGAAATATTTCTATTCAAATTTTTATTTAATCACTGCCAATTGCCTCTTTGTATAATTGTGTGCTGTTTGGAGCCCATCTGTAGAAAGGATTGAGGTTATGTATGTGTGTTGGACTGCTGTGTTCTCTTTATGAACTCAGTGATCTGACTGTGATCTGATAAGGGTGTTTGTGGTCTGACAGTTAATGCATTTATGGAGGAGGGGTTTAGATCCGTGATGGCATAGTTTACTACACTGTTACCAAGAGCTGAACTGTATGTACAGTATATCTACCTAAAGAGTCCCCTCTGATCATGCCATTTATTATATAGAGACCAAGACTTTGACTGAGATTCAACAGTGCCTTACCATTTTTATTAATTACTCTGTTTAATTGGAACTAATTTAATTATTTAAATTATATTTCATCAATAATTAAAATATAATTGTAGAATATTTATTATACATATACATTTACACTTAGCCAATTATTCTGCTGATTATGTTGAGGATTTTCCGTATTTCTCCCATCTCAGAACTGGGCAGGGTCCTTGGTGTTGCAGCAATAGCTGCATAACCCTGCTGTAGTGGAGGTTGCTCTGTCTCTCATGTTGTGGATTGATAGGTGGTTCCAGTGCCTCCTTCAGATCAAGTTTCTATTGACTTTGAGTACAATAGTAGAATACAGGACCTGGGGGTTTTTCAGGATAGGTGGTGCCATGGGGAGGCTAAGTGTAGTCTAGTGGCAGGAAATTTAATATTTAACAACATACTAAGATGAGGGTGTCACAAATGGTCATAGGTTTATTTTTGCCGAAGCTTGCATTCCATTGCTTTGTTCGACTTCTATTTCTCTTTTCCTTTTCCCTATTTAATCTGTTTGTTTTTTGTGTCTTGGTATTGTTGTTCATTTTGATATGGTGATTTCTTTATTTTAGCTGCTTTTCTTGTTGCCGAATGACTGTATGTATTGTGCAATAAAGGTTTGTTAAAACTCAAACTCCCCCCCCTCTCTCTCTCTCTCTCTCAGGCAGTGAGGATGTGAGGCTGGTGAATGGAGGCAGCCCCTGTGCTGGGAGAGTGGAGGTTTACCATCAGGGAGAGTGGGGGACAGTATGTCATTTTGGCTGGGATATGACAGATAAAGGGGTGGTGTGTAGACAGCTGGGCTGTGGAGATGCTGTAGAAGCACCAGGATATGCTCGTTTTGGCCGAGGGTCTGGGAGAATATGGATGAGTGATGTGTCCTGCGGGGGATCAGAATCCACACTGAAGGAGTGTGGCTCACTAGGATGGGGTAAACATAACTGTGATCATAGACATGATGCTGGAGTGATCTGCTCAGGTAGGACTCAGTGTTATTCAGCTCTTACCAATGTTCTTATACCAACACAGGACTTTGGATTTAAATGAGGATATATTAGTTTCATAAATGCATATATTATTACATAACTAAAACATAGTATTACATTTTAAAATGTGGTGTTATGAAGTAAATTACTGTATTGCTCCTTTCACTGAACTAATTCAGCACTTACGCAGTCACAGCAGAATCTTCGTGTTTATTCTTTTAAAGTTTAAGTCTGTAGCAGAGGTTTACATGTGATTGGCTCATCACACGCTGCAGTTCATACGGGATTGGCTCATCTCACACTGCCGTAGACGTGAGATTGGCTCATATCACACTGCTGTATTCCATGTATAATAGCCGTGCAGTCCTGTATTCATGCAGCTGTGCTCACTGTTGTCTCAGGAATAAGGTGCCAGTCATTGCAGATGATTCTCTCTTTATTCCCTGTTAATCTCTAGGCAACGTCAGGCTGGTGGGCGGGGCTGACCTGTGCTCTGGGAGAGTAGAGATGCGTCATGGGGGCTCCTGGGGCACGGTGTGTGATGCTGTCTTTGACCAGCGGGACGCAAAGGTTGTGTGCAGGGAGCTGGGCTGTGGAGTTCCTAAAGAACTGCGGGGGGCAGCTGCGTTTGGCCAGGGGGAGGGCCAGGTGTGGGCAAAGGAGATTCAGTGTTCAGGCAACGAATCTCGCATTTACTTCTGTCCCAAAGCACCCTCACAGAATCAACCCTGCTCCCATGGAAACGATGTGGGACTAGTGTGTTCTGGTAAGAGTCATTTGTATACTGTGTGTTTCAGTGACACTGGGTTAATATAGTCCTAAACAGATTGTATGCATTTATATTTAAGAAGATCAAGATATTCATTCATTATACTGTGAAATGTTACATGTCAGGGGCTGTAATGCTGGATATTGTGATGCAGATATAATCTGTAAAATGCAGTGAACACTATAGAGGATGTCCAGCCCATAACCCTCTGATAGGGGAAGCACACCATATGTACCATAGACACACAGGAAGAGGAAGCACACAGAGCTATCGCAGCCTTCCTGTGAGCTGCAGGAATTCACATACAGGCATTTCTGAGCAGCGGCATCTCCCAGTGTCTGTGAGTTTAATCTGTGTGGAGTTTGTATGATCTCTCAGTGTCTGTGTGAGTTTAATCTGTGTGGAGTTTGCATGACCTCCCAGTGTCTGTGTGAGTTTAATCTGTGTGGAGTTTTCCTGTGTATGTGGACCGGTGGATGTGTGTGTGATTGTACCTATGTATGTGTGTGTGTGTGTTTGTATGTGTATGTGTATGTGTGTGTGTGTGTGCCTGTGAAAGCCTGTTTGTCTGCCTGTCTCTGCAGTCTCTAGCTGCTTGCATGCATGTTCATGTCTGTGTTATTGTACATTCATACATGCATGCCTGTGTGTGTGTTTTTGTGTGTGTGTGTGTGCGTGCATTTGTGCGTGTCTGTGTATGTGTGTTTTGTACTTGTGTATTCTGTTAGCCTCTTCCCTAAGTCTCCTTCATTATCTCAGTGTTGGTCAGATGCTAACCCCACTGTGCTGTGTGTAGGGTACACTGAGTCCAGGCTGGCTGACGGCCCTGATAACTGCTCTGGTCGAGTGGAGCTGCAGTACCTGGGTAAATGGGGGACAGTGTGTGACGCATGCTGGGACAGGAGAGCCTCCAATGTCCTCTGTCAGCAGCTGAAGTGTGGGACTGCAGTGGCAGTGCCAGGACAGGCCTGGTTTGGAGAGGGGAGTGAGCCAATCAGAGCCGATGTGTTTGATTGCCATGGGAACGAGACACGCCTCTCACAGTGTGCTGTTTCCTCATGGAGCCGAGCTGTGCTCTCACATGGACAGGATGCTGGAGTCATCTGCTCTGGTGAGGAGTCCTGCTCTCTGTACTGTGTACATGGTACAATTTAGCACACATTTACTGCACTGAGAGAGAGAGAGAGAGAGAGAGAGAGAGGAAGAGAGACAGAGAGAGAACTGAACTGAAGGCAGTGAAGAGTAACCAGCTAAGAGTAACACAGACAGAGTTCCCCTGGGACAACTGGCCATCAAAGGACATTTTTACAAAATATCAACAACAAAAAATACCACACCCACTACAGAAATTTTGACAGAAATCAACAATAACTATACATTGACAGCATGAACAAATTAAAGAATAAACTGGAAATGTATTGTGCTCTAGGCCAAGATTGCTCCCTGTCAGAATATCTCACTAGAGTTAAAAACCAAAAGCAAAGGCACACATTAGCAATGTACAGACTCAGACCGACCACAGCCTTGCCATCGAAATTGGTTGCCACAAAAAGACCTGGCTGGCAAAAGAGAACAGGCTGTGTGCTCATTGCAATCTGGCAGGTGGAGACAGAGGCCCACTTCCTGCTTTCCTGCCCCAAGTACCTCTCAGTCAGAAACCAATATTTTCCCAAATTCACTGAACAGACTAATCAGTACCTATCGGAACCAAATAAATAAATAAAAATTCTGGGGAAGAGGAAATCGCAATAGAGGCGGCAGCCCAGCATGTCTCTGCCTGCCGAAAATTAAGAGGGTGTGGGGTTTACAGAGGAGCCTAACCCTAACCCTAATACACTTGGGTTTATCAGAGGAGTCTAACCCTAATACACTTGGGTTTATCAGAGGAGTCTAACCCTAATACACTTGGGTTTATCAGAGGAGTCTAACCCTAATACACTTGGGTTTATCAGAGGAGTCTAACCCTAACCCTAATACACTTGTGTTTAACAGAGGAGTCTAACCCTAATACACTTGGGTTTATCAGAGGAGTCTAACCCTAATACACTTGGGTTTATCAGAGGAGTCTAACCCTAACCCTAATACACTTGGGTTTATCAGAGGAGTCTAACCCTAATACACTTGGATTTATCAGAGGAGTCTAACCCTAACCCTAATACACTTGGGTTTAACAGAGGAGTCTAACCTAATACACTTGGATTCATCAGAGGAGTCTAACCCTAACCCTCATACATTTGGAATCCTCAGGCTCTGTCCTCTCAGCTCTGGACGGGACGGTGCGGCTGGCTGGAGAGGGTGCGTGTGAGGGCCAGGTGGAGGTGTACTACCAGCAGACCTGGAGCAGAGTGGGGGGCCCTGGAGCTTCAGTGAGGCCTCAGTGGCCTGCAGGCAGCTGGGCTGTGGCTCTGCAGCGCAGGTCTACAGCTCCTCTCCGTCTGGGACGGGGGCAGTGGGGAGTGTCTGATGGGGGTTCAGTGCTCCGGGAGAGAGGCTCACCTGGGGAACTGCAGCACTCCACACAATCTCACCTGCAGCTCCAGGGAACAGGTGTCCATCGTCTGTTCCAGTGAGTACAGGTTACTAATGAAGCTTCTCTGCAGTCTCTAGCTGCTTGTTTGACATGGGGGAAATTGTACACTCAACCTAAAGGATTTTTTAATGTATTAGGAATCAGAGTATTTAAAACAGAGCTTGTGTAATAACTCAGATAACCTCTCTCTATTTCTCTCTTTCTCTCTCCCTTTTTCTCTCTCTCTCTCTCTGTTTCTCTCTCTCCTCAGATCACAGGTCTCTCAGGCTGGTGGGGGAGGGGGGACTGTGCGGGACGGTTGGAGGTGTTCCACAGGGGCTTCTGGGGACAGTTTGTGATGACTCCTGGGACCTGGAGGATGCTCAGGTGGTGTGCAGGCAGCTCCAGTGTGGGACGGCCCTCAGTGCCCCGCTACCCTCCTTCTTTGGGCCAGGAAATGGACCTGTCTGGCTGGATGAGGTGGGCTGTGTGGGAACGAGACGTCCCTGTGGGACTGTCCCACAGCCGGATGGGGACAATCTGACTGTGGACACAAGGAGGACGTGGGGTTGTGTGTTCAGGTTTGGAACTCATTGGAGCATCTAAAGTTTCTGCTTATACTCTGACACTAATTTGGTGTGAATACATGATACCTGATTGGTCAGTAAATTCAGGTGTTCAAAGTGATGAGATTTATCTCAGGAGAGCAGTGGCTAACAGAACACACAGCTTTTCATCCTGACTTATACCTGCATCCGATACATTTACCTTTCTATCCTCTGTAATTTCTGGCACAAGATTTTAAGGTTATGTTTATTTTTAAACCATTTTGTCCCTAAGAGATTTCTAACATTGTTGTTGTAGAATTCAAGGAGATGAGACTGACCGAGGGCTGTTCTGGGAATTTGGAAGTATTCTACAATGGTACCTGGGGCAACATGTGCTTCAGTAAAATGACTACAGACACGGCTACTCTCATATGTCAGGAGCTGAACTGTGGGAAGAGCGGATTTGTGTCTAACACACAGTCAAGACTGGAATCAGCTCCAAACTGGCTAGATCAATTCAGATGTCGCCCACATGACTCCACTCTGTGGCAGTGCCCATCAAAGCCTTGGGGTGAGAATACCTGCGGGAAAACCAGCGTGGCTTCGCTTACCTGCACAGGTAAACCTCACTCTACTACAGACTTTATACTCCTGTTAGGACCAGTATAACAAACCTCATTATTACAAACACAGTATCACTCCTATTGGGAACAGTAGCATAAAACTCTCTCTACTGCAGATTTCAGTACTCAGTAGAATTAAACCTTCAAGTAGAACTGACTCATTTACGTAGATGGGGAAGAAGACATGATTTCATTAATGAAGCTAATTTACCCTAAACTGGTGAATATGTAAATTTGACTTATTCGTTTTTGTAACATTAAATTGGTAAAAAAATGGACTATCATTAATTTTTAAAAAGTTTTTGTGTAACCCCGTGAATTAGATGTTTTTGAACCTCTAAGTATTGCGCTTTGTTTGTGATATGGAATGAACCTGTCTCTGTCTTTTTAAAAAAAATTTTATTTGTAGTTCATTTATTTATTCATTTCTCTTCACATCAAAGGGGAAGCGGATGACCAAATTCCACGAACCAAACTGTCATGTTCCTCAGCAGCAAATCAGAGAGCTTGCACAAGTAGGTTTTTTTGGTTTAATCTTATGGTAAGCCACTCTGGATAAGAGCACCGACTGAATGTAATGTAAATTATGAGCTGGCTGTATCCACAGCCACAAATCCACTCTGCTTTGGCAAATCAGAAAGCATTACCCAAGGTCAGTCATAATGTTAATGGAGATGTGTCTGTAGGAGATGCTAAACGTAATGAGATCAGTCATAGTGTTAGTGGAGATGTGTCTGTAGATGCTAAACATAATGAGGTCAGTCATAAGCCGCGTTTCCACCGCAGGAACTATACCCCGGAACTAGGAACCTTTTGAGGAACTCAGTGCGTTTCCACCGCAGGAACTAGGTCTAAATTTAGTTCTGGGGCTTTGTTTTACCCCCAAAACGTTCCTGCTCGAGGGGTAGTACTTTCCGAAAGTACAGGAACCTTTTGGGTGGAGCTTGCAGCGCTGAACATTTCTGATTGGTCGAGTACTCGTAGCATTTGTGTTGTATTTATTTTCCGCCATTACCCGCCATGTTTGAAAATATGCAGCGGCAAACCAATTAATTTTCATAATAACTTCAAATCAAACTTGTATGTTATGCGGCGCAGTAGCCTACTTTTGGTTATAACCTGTCAACGTCTTGGAATTATAACGTGTGCTCTTCTGTTCTTTTCTTGCTTTAGTATTCGTTTTATAAAATGCTAAGCATTCGTGCTGGGACAGCATATTACGTAGGCTACCAAAACATTCAAACGGATTAATTCGGTTGCTGAATATTTTCTTCCGGATTTTCTTTGTTAGCCCGTTGTAATTGACTCAAAACGTTTGATACAGTTATGTGAGGTATGCGGTAGTTCTGCCTAATTAACATTGGTGATACAGTACAAGCAAACTGGAAATCACCTTTCGCACTTTTTATCCGTTTAAAATAACAGGTTAATTCTAGTAATCTTCGCTTTAGCTTTTTCAGACTGCCGTAATTTTACTCAATTTTACTGCCATTTTTCAATTCCACGAAAAGACCAGGAAGACTATGGACTCATTTATGGTGCATGGTTCGCATCTGGAGGGCACACTTCGCTGCTCGGCTAGCAGTAACTTCGAAGGAAAGCAAACGGTGGCTGTACCACTACTAATTTACATTTTCACGCAAGTCCGAGTTTTCGTTCTATTCTTGTCATTTGCGATTAGCCTATATGGAATTGACAACGAGAAAGTAATAAAACAGCAAATTGTTTACAACGTGTGCATGTTTTCTGGTGTTAATGAATGTGTTTGAAAGGATATATGAAAATCAATAAATACAAAAGTAACCATATATAGTCATTGTTGGTAACCCGTTGTATATAAGTGGAATAAACCCCTCCGGGCTGTCCCGGTTATTAGAAAATAATGTAGGCTACTTCGGTGGTAGTATGGGGTTACAGAAAAAATCATATGACAGATGGACCGACGACAACGTCAGTGGGCTAATTTGCCTAATCTTCGCGGTACTTTAGGCCCCGGTGGAAACGCAGACAACCATTGGCTGAAGGAACCTTTTAGTTCCTGGTAAAGTAGTTCCTGGGACTGAAAGTTCCGGGTAATTTTGGTGGAAACGCGGCTATAGTGTTAGTGGAGATGTGTCTGTAGGAGATGCTAAACGTAATGAGGTCAGTCGTAGTGTTAGTGGAGATGTGTCTGTAGGAGATGCTAAATGTAATGAGGTCAGTCATAGTGTTAGTGGAGATGTGTCTGTAGGAGATGCTAAACGGAGATGCAGGGGCGACATAGCTCAGGAGGTAAGACCGATAGTCTGGCAGTCGGAGGGTTGCCGGTTCAAACCCCGCCCTGGGCGTGTCGAAGTGTCCTTGAGCAGGACACACCTAACCCCTAACCCTAACTGCTCTGGCGAATGAGAGGCATCAATTGTAAAGCGCTTTGGATAAAGCGCTATATAAATGCAGTCCATTTACCATATAAACGTAATGAGGTCAGTCATAGTGTTAGTGGAGATGTGTCTGTAGGAGATGCTAAACGTAATGAGGTCAGACATAGTGCTAGTGGAGATGTGTCTGTAGGAGATGCTAAAGGTAATGAGGTCATCTGTGTCTCCTGCTCTAGGTCACTGGCCCCTCCGGCTGGTGGGGGGTGAAGGCAGGTGTTCTGGGAGGCTGGAGGTGTTCCACGGGGGCTCCTGGCGGACGGTGTGTGGAGACTCCTGGGACACGATGGACGTCCAGGTGGTGTGCAGACAGCTGGGCTGTGGGTCAGCAGCAAAGGCTCATGGTAATGCTACTTTTGGGACGGGGAACGGCACCCTCTGGCTGACTGAGGTGAACTGCAGGGGCACTGAGATGCACCTGTGGGACTGCCCACACTCTGTGCACCAGCACAGCCGCTGCCCACACCAGAACCAGGCTGGGGTCACCTGCACAGGTGAGCCTGCGACTCCAGATCACCTCAGGCTGACTGCCAGCTTCTGAGAAGATTAATCACTGGAGCCCTGACAGAAACACACACCCTAAACCCCAGGAGCAGCTTAAAGATCCACCCTGCATTACAGCTCGATGATTACTTTATTCATGCGCTCACTAATAATGCAAGTAGAAAACATGATGCTTTGGAACTACATTTACATTTATCAGAAGCTCTTATCCAGGGCAGCTTACAGAAGTGCATCCATAAAGATTTAGGCAACGAGCAGAGAGGATGTGACATCATCAGGGTCACAGCCAATAACAGCAGGCAGGAACAGGAAGTGGAACAACTGAATGAATAAATAACAAAACTCTTTATTTTTATTTTACAGGCCCTTTATATGAGTCCAGCTCCGCTGCAGGTACGGACTTTTCTGGATGGTGTAGGAGAGAGTTTGGGAGATAAAACCTGAGGCTGAGCTCAGAGCCCTGTAAATCACACAAACCCTTTCTCATGCCCAATAAAGAAAACAATGCATTTTAATTTATTTATTATTTTATTGTTTTAGGTACTCCTGCAATGACTACAAAACCAAAAGCACAGACAGGTAAAGTTGCCCCAGGAGTCATTTATACAGTAAAAAGAGGACCTATGATCTCACAACTAATTTCGGCTTTTGGGACTAGCTTTTCCATTAATGCTTTGTATTGCATTTCCACCATATAAATGGTGGTGGCTGTTTGCCTGAGTAGGTTGCTAAGTAACACTCAGTATTTGAGTGTTAATGCATAACTGCTTCTTGCAGTTTTTTGCCTGTTGGCAACAGTACCTCTGCATTAATGCATTAAGACGGAATGTAATCCTATAGAATTCTATCTAACATTAAACATGGTGTGGCTCTCTAAGCTTGCTGAATGCTGGTACCAAGCTAGCAGTTTAATTTAAACAGCCAATAGTCTTGAACACCCACGTTCTAGTACAGATAGCACACACTTAACTGAAGTTTACTCGCTGGAAAGTTAACCATGCACTTGCTCTCAGGCACCTTTTTATGTTGTAGTGGGTATCTTGTGGAATGACTCAGTTTGCTTAATGCAGACAGTTGCTCTGCTTTAATAGGCCACTGGATGCCTGGCTGTATAAGTACAGTACTGTAGGTGGAAACACAGCTGAGTGGTCAGTGTAAGTAGAGTAGAGGCAGTGTGCCATGTTCTCTGCTGATGCCCAACCCCTTGCCTTCGCCGTTTTGCAGTTGTGTCCAAACGGCCAGTGCCCCGATTAAAGGAGGCTCCGGCCAGCCCGTGTATCCCAGCAGTGGCCTTCCTGGTGATGGGGGCGCTGTTGTTCCTGCTGCTGGCAGTGCTGGGTGTTCTGCTGTTCCAGAACAGAGCGCTGAAGAGAGGTAGGGGGCGGACGGGCGCTGGGTGAACCGCCATCACACGCCGAGTGTGACTGAAGAAGCCTCTCCAGTGATCAGCTCAGTGGGTTAACCACGCAGCTCTGAATGGGGGCTGATGGGAGGCTCGCCCAGTTAAGACCCTGCGCCAGTGCGTGTGGGTGGGCCCCGCAGTGTGGGGCCGAGTCCTCCATCACCAGCTGCCCTGAAAGCAAGGAGACTGCCGGGTGACGCGTGATTGGCTGCAGTGTTCCCGAGGGAGGGATTTGGTTGGCATGCTGATTGTGTCTTTTTGTGCACCAGCGCCCCATGTGGTCGATAACATTTCTGCAGTCTGCATGGATAAGTTATCGGTTATGTGATAAAAGGTTGGACTGATCTCAGATCAGCAGTTGTACAGGGGCCTGGTCTCTGACAGGTGGCTGGTGTATGACAGTAGCTGTGTGCTGTACCTCTGCTGCTCATGCAGAGAGAGATGTGCTCTCTGAGAGGAGACTCTGATTCTGTGATTCTCTGTCTCTGCTCACACAGCCCTGTCTCAATGGGACAACGCCCCTCTGCACGAAGCCGTCTACGAGGAGATTGAGTACAAACTGGCTGGAGGGGGAACCTACAGCGCCCCCCGGTGGGGTGAGTGAATATGATCTGTCCTCCTTGTGCTGCACAGTAAAGTCTTAAACACACTGTGGAAGACCTCCTCAGAGCATGTGTGGTGTGGGCGGGGTCGGGACACACCCTCTCTCCTGTCCACAGGGAGTGGCCTATCAGAGGATCCGCCCTCTGGGTATGAAGACGTGGAGGACGGTGAGGGACACTCCCTCTCAGGTAAGGGGGCGGAGCTCTGTGGAGCTCTCAGTGGGTGTAGGTGGTGGTGCTCTGGCTCCAGGGTGATTTTGGGAGGGGTGGAACTCCTGAGTGCTCCTCAGAGTTTCGGTGGAGTATGTAACAGGATCATTGGCTGTGAACAGGACAGCTGTGTAGTATAATGGTGAGGGAACTGGGCTCAAGGTTGCAGGCGGATTACCCTGAAAGGACACTGCAAGGTCCTTAATCTGAATTGCTTCACAATACATCCAGCTGTATAAATGGATACTATGTAATGAAAAAGCTGTTTAAGTTACTCGGATCTGCGAAATGTCTCATGGGGTCAGTTAGACAGTCCCCACACTGTCAGGCAGCCGTGACTGCAGTGTGCAAACACAGCTAGCTGAAGTGTTATTCAGTGCTGCTCTGAAGGGCCCCACTGTCCTGCTGTGTGACAGTCCTGAGATTCAGCCACAAGTCCCCAGAAGTCTCCTTGCTTTCAGGGGACCTGGTGATGGAGGACCCACCGGAGAACTATGATGATGTCATCCCAGCAGATAAGCATCCAGACAGTGTGGCAGGTGAGTATTTTGATTGGTTGGTGGGATGACTCCATATTTTCTCCGCATTAATACATTTATTTGCACTCATTATTATATGTTGTACTTAGTTGTTTGTGTTAAAGAGCTTGTAGAGATTTGGAGTAGAAATCTCCCTTGTCCTTTTTAGAAGAATAAAACGTGCGCATTACTGGAATTATTTCATTACATAGAACAGTTCTTGCAGTTGACTTGTTTTGTTGTCCAGACTTACACATGGAAATTACCTTTAAAGTTGTTGCCCCAATAATTACTGTAACCAATATAACCACCAACACCAATGTAGCCATTATGAGCACTATAACCAGTGGGCCCAGTTTCACCAGCACTGCTGCTCTGTCTGTTTAAGGGGAGCTGGTGGAGGGAGATGCACCAGAGCACTATGATGATGTCATCACTATGCAGCCGGGCCCAGACGCTTTTCCAGGTTGAGTTTCTCTTTACAGACAGAATGTTGGAGTGAAACACAATGTCTGTCACTGAATTCACTGTGTTCTGCTCAGGTGCTTTTCTGTGTCTCTGGCTGCAATCATGTGATGTATTCATTATTAGTGTAATATTTATATTTTAGATTGTGATGTTTATTAGTCTATGTATAAAATTTTATAGATTAATACACTACCCTGTGTTGAAAATCTTTACTTCCTGTCTATGCCATTTGTACTTCCTGTCTGTATAATTTGTGAAAATTACTGCCATGGGCTACTTCCTGTCTGTGTGGTTGGTTACAGGGGATCATGTGACAGACACAGAGGAGAATTATGATGATGCCGTGACTGTGGACTGGATTTAAGTGGGTGAGTCTGTACTAAGTGAATCACTTTTATGCAGTTTTTATGGTTTAATACAAATTCATTAATCCATCCCATTATACTTCATATACCGGTTCTTGGAAGACATTTTCCCAGATTGCTTCATAGGCAATTATGAGAATATGCACATTCCATTCCACCTGCAAACTGGTTTCTGAGAGTAGACATTTTAGTGTAGACATGAGCCTATGAAAATATTTTGAATGAGACTTTTTCTTTCAGTATAGAATTACAAGATCACAGCAGGTATTTTCTGAAAATGAGCCTTTCCCTGGCTGCGTCTGTCTGTCTCCTGATCCGTCCCTATAGGGGAGAGCGTTCTGGCTGAAACCCCTCCAGCTCCCAGTGGGATGGACTATGATGACGTGGGGGAGTAGCCTCCTGAAAGAGGAGGAGCACTGTGAGATTGACAGTTCTAACTTTGGAAGTGTCCACCCACAAATTTGGATAGAATAACTTACATGGATGCCTTTATCCTACACATCTCAAGCAAAATGTTTCAATGTGATAAAACCATATCGCACTAGATCAGCTATTCATGAATTAATAATTTACCTGAAATTATTTACTGTAGACTCCTTGGAAATGCTGGTATACACTACGCTTGTATACACTGGGTATAATAGCTTGCATTAATTGACACAGTGAGTAAATTACTTCTGCTGACCAAAATGATAATGTGATTACAGCTCAAACTACATCAAGTCAGTACAAGCCCCTTAAATATGAAATTAATGGATCAAAATTTTTGGAATGTAAAAATGAAAACTGTGCTTTAGCCTGTGTAAGCTTTTGCTTTAGATTTGTTTGTATTTACATCAAACCCTTTCAGTTTTGGCTGCTGTGTTCATCATGTGCAGGTCAGAGCTGTCCATGTTGGCTCTCTGTGATTGACGCATGGAAGGGTTATCAGCCAGACAGAAACTATTCAAAACTATTTCAGTATTACTCATTTCATACTGCTTTCATGACTACTCTGTTTAAATAGAACATAACTTTTTTCTGTGTACATTCAAAAATCTGTAGCCAATGTTAAAAAAATTTTACAAAATTTTGATATATATTTTTTGATATTTAGATGCTATATCAGGACGGAGTGTGGCACAGTGGGTAAGGAACTGCGCTTGTAACCGAAAGGTCGAAGGTTCGATTCCCGGGTAAGGACACTGCCGTTGTACCCTTGAGCAAGGTACTTAACCTGCATTGCTTCAGTATCTATCCAGCTGTATAAATGGATACAATGTAAAGTGCTATGTAAAAAAGTTGTGTAAGTCGCTCTGGATAAGAGCGTCTGCTAAATGCCTGTAATGTAATGTAATATCTTGGAGAATTACACTTCTTTTGATATGAAATATTACATTTTGCTAAAATGCTCACAACATATTTCCTAGCCTTCTTAAGCAATACCAGTAGTTTTAACAGCTGCGTGTCAATAAGATATTTTTAAATAAAGCTTAAAGACTGATTAAAATTTGTTCTCGCATTTCCTTTTAGCCTTATTTTCTGTTCTTGTATTTATTCATTTGTCTGAAAATGTGCACGCATAGCTAGAGCAAACAGTTCAGCTTGTTTAAAACACTGAAATAGGGGAAGAGTAACAGAACCATATCTCTTCTTCTCTTCTTCTGTTCCCCCCTTCCCTTTTTTTCTGAGAACCTTTTGCCTCATCCCAGAAACCTTGACGAAACTCCTATCAAGCGTTATTGAAAATAAAATAATTTTGCACAGAAAATCACACAAAATTCATTCACTGCAATTGTGTGATTAAGGTGATAAAGCCTTTGGGGTGGGGATTAATAATTGTGGATGCTGTAGTTACAGATTAGCTTAGAACTCCATGGCTCCAGTTTCATGTCAAACCGTTTTCGTTTTCCCAGTTGCATACTCACATGGAACTTGAGTTTACAAACTCAGCTAGCCTATGTCTTGCAAGACTTTAGTCTTCCCCAGCCCTGACACCAAGCGGCCAAAACCAGACTTCCTTTTTGAAGCTCATTTCTTGGTCTTGTTGTTCCTGGTTGCTCACTAGCACCACTACGGTTGGCTCCAGTATAGGTGTTTTCATATCCGGTTTCCATGTAAGTCTACGGTACAAATGCAGTCAAAATACAACGTCAATCATTTTTTCTCATGAGCACAAATAGTCACAATATGTGTATTTTATTCGTCTTATGACTGTCCGTGGGTCGATTTCATGATTTATTGTGTCATTTGGGCACTGTTATAATATTTGTTGTGGACCAATGAGGTACAGTTTGCGTCACTTCCTGATTACTGCAGAGGACTAGCTACAGTAGGGGCTAGAGTCTATGGTCACTGGAATGGGCGGTGGCGCCTCTTGGCCTTGACATTGTGGCTCCGACCACGGTCCACCTGTGCGAAGTCAGAAAATGCAGGCATCCCATTTCGTAGTGATTTCATTATGGCGTGTGCTATTTACAGCTGCACTAGACGACCATAAAATAATCCTCCTCCGAAGTTTTTCGGTAGCCGAGTCATTTTTACTATTTCCTTTAGCCTACTTAACCAAATAATTAGTTGGCAGAAAGCTTAATCAGCTTGCTATATTTGGTAGTCCAGTAGCCTATGCTAAAACAGTTTGCAACTTCGGCTACCAAGCCATTTGACTAGCTAACCCTAACCGGCAAATATTCAATCTGTCAAACGTGTTTGACGGCTTGTCAGTCGTGTAGCCTACATTCCATAAATGTCTACCTGGGCCATGCTTCACGCATGTGACAAACCTACTATTATCCCGATTTTGGGATAAACACTGCAAATTTTTCAGTTTCACGAAGCGAATTAAGAGTCTTAAGGTTTATTTGCTGAATAACATACGACACACGATGAAATCACACATACAGATTTTAACGAAATTAACAATCTTTGCAAGACTGGAATTTAGAAAGGAACATGTTTTTAACATTTAAGAGACCGACAAGAGCATCTAAGACAGTGGTTCTCAGAATCGGTCCTGGGGGCTCATTGCGTATATTGGCTTTTCTCTATTGGCTTTGATGATTTAAAATATCAAAATCATCTGATGATGAAAAAAATAATAATAGCCTAATAATAATTCGAAATTCAATGTACATTATTTTTGTCTTCATGCACCAGGTGGAAAACTTGCTGTACAAAGTGCGCTGTCATATTTACACGCCTGCAGATCAGTTATTAAAATACTTGGTAGATTTGTTAATCACCTGACAGTGTTAATTTTTATTCGGTAGAAAGTGACTTGCGAACGATCGGTCAGCTAGCATCACAAACGGCGATGGAGTAGCTAGTATCAGTTACTGGCTCATTAACTGACTGTGGCGAAAACCTATGACGATAACTTGCTCGGTTAACAGCAGGTCTACCAGACAGTTATACGAAAATTAGCCTAGTCAAATCACCAGCAGCCTACACATCTCAGATTGATTGACCATCAGTGTAGTCAATGTTCTTCCCCTGTGGTTCATATTGCTAATGCCTGAGCTAACCACGGATAGCCTACCTAGCTCACTGGCAAGCTGATATGCTAGCTAAGCATATTCGTTTTGCTGACAAACATAAATTGAAGATAACTGAACATAATTGTATTATTAATGTCATACATATAACGTGATTACATGACACAGTACAGTCAGGGATGGAAATTAAACTCCGTAAACATTTGATAATATATTTTAAAACATAACGGCAGACAGTCAGCTAGCCTCAAGTTCGTTCTGCAATCGTTCGTTCAGGTTGATGGGCTTTTCCGCACCGGACTGTCAATCACATTGTAAAATCACAAGACCGCTTAACTCTATGGTTTTGGCTCCAAATCGACAACATGGCCGCGCCCGCCATTGACTTCAAAACGTGTTTTAGAGACCCACGGAGTCAATGGGTGACGTCACAGTAGCTTTGTCCATGTTTTTTTAGTCTCTGTCTGACACTCAACTGCTTACACAACTGAACAAAGTATGTTTTTTGGTTTGTACTTTCACTAAGAGCGTTTGAGCATTTGAAAACGTGCTATATAAATGCAAGAATTCATTCATTCATTCAAGTGGTTTCTAATAGTCATGTCAGTCATTTGGCAGTTTTGTTTGATTAATGTCTTTACTGGCCATATTATGCAAGCGGACTACAATTCCATACAGCATTAAGTTCATGACGTACCCTTCTTGCGTTTCAGCCTGTCCGAGTCCTAATTTAGCTAGCTTATGGCAGTCACATTAAGCAACTTTATTTTAAGGATGACAGCAAGAGCATTAAAAGGGGTGAAAACAAATATAATTCAGGGCATGTCGAGAAGTGCACTGCGCCTTGTGTCAAACATTACGCCAATTCAGAGGTTCTCATTGTTTGGTACTTTTTACACTATTGTAACAATGTGGTTAAAAGCTGGTTTGACATACTTTCATAAAATTGCTAATACTAAAACATTCATAGGAAAAATGGCTACCTGAGTGTGATTTCCTGGCACCAACTTCTGTCACAGACATGACCCACTTCTGTGGCCTATTATGGGAAACACTTCCCACAATGAGTACATTTGTCAGTCTCTTCACTTGTAGGCCTAGAAAATGAAATTTAACCACCGAGTACATTTGAAAGAATTCCCACACTGAGTACTTGTATTACTTGCATTGAGGCAATTAAACAGAGTTCGCTGGGAAAAACAGGTCCCATACTGAAAACATTTGTAGGGCTATTCGGCTGTATGGTGGCAAGTTAAATTAAAAGCATCCCACATTGCAGGTGTATGTTTTTTCCATTGGTGCAAAGTATCTTTAGAAAACTTAATGCATCTTTTTGGGAAAAGCACTTGCCTCACGGAGAACATGTATAGGGCTTTTCTTCTGAATTAATTCTCAAACGGCTACTTACATATTTGGGAAAAGCATGTTGCACAGTGAATACATTTGTAAGGCATTTCACCTGTATGAATTCTCAGATGGTGATTCAAATTAGATTTGGTAGTTTTTCATTTGTATGAAAGATTTTCAAATGGCTTGGTTTTTTTATTTGATTGAATTACCATGGGTTCAATTATCACAGTTCATATGTTTGTTGCTACTGTTTACACTTTTCTGGACAATTCTGGTCAGATTATTTTCACTGTTCATGTCACAGTAGACCATAAGGTTCCTCTTTTTTACAGTTTGGGCTTGGCTGTCCTGCACATTGCCCTGATTCAGTCTTTGTGGCCTACTCCATTCATCACAGTATTCACGAGATCACTCACTAAAATTTCACTGGATTCAATCTTTTCAAATTTAATATGAACACATTTAAAATCCTTCAAGTCGCTGATATGTTCTGCCTTCAGGTAACCTCCATCATTAGTCTCCGTTTTGATTTGGTCAGGATGCATATGGGTTACAGATCCCAGCTCTGTATTTTCAAGGATCTCAGTCTTGATAAAATTCCCAGTGTGGGTGGAGCCCAGATCAGTTTCTGTTTTAATCAGTGATGTGTGTGTATGGTGTACATCACTGACCCCACAGTGTGCTGTAACACATTCTGGCTCTGGTGTGTTGAGTCCTGGTGCAGCACACACTGTCTCTGACTCTGCCATGTGGACAGACTCCAGTCCACTGAGTTCCTCTTCTTCCGGTCTGATCCTGTGCTGCTCAGTGAGCTCTGGTAGTGTTGTCTCAGTGTCCTGTCTCAGACAGACTTCTTCCTGCATCATACTGCGGCTCAAAAGTACAGGAGACGTGCAGCTCCTGGAGGGACACAGGGGAAGGGATTTAGCCTTGAAGCAGGTCCTACTGCAGCAGCTGACACATTCTTTACAGTCTGCAGTCCTGCAGATACCCAACAAACCACATGGGGGCGCTGTAGCATTATGAGGTGGGCTGAACCCATTCTTTGACCCTGGGTGATACCTGGGGTTCGTTCCAATCGCTTATCTTATGTGTCCTTGTCTCCTCAGTCCTCGTCTGACACTGAAATCAATCGAGGACCACCATCTTTAAGAACATTTGAACCTGTTAAATGCTCCTTGAAGGAGTAAGGAGGCAGGAGGCACCTGGAGGATGCTTGAGGTAGGAAACATGAGTATACGGTTTTTGGAATGCGTGCTGTATAAAGGATCGACCTGTGGCTCCACCTCTCCCCGTCTGCAATGCCTGTGATTCACGTTGCTTCAAACTGACGCTTGGTGTCCTTTCCATGTCTCCTTCCTCTGCATCCTCCGTTAGGTGAAGCAAATGAGCAAGGAAAGGATGTGAGCAAAGGATGCTGGGATGTAAATTATGCAATAGGAATGAGCCCAAAGGTAGGGCTGTGCGATCGTCTGTCTGTTTGGATCGGCCAAATATGACCTGCAGGGATCGCTGATTGCATCTCCACGGGACAGTGGGGAGGGTTGCACGTTGGGTTTCTCTTGAACAGGTTAGTTGTGCCGTTTGTAGCTTTGAACAATCTAGCTAGTCAGTCAGTCAAATTTGTTGTTTTTATTATATCTATGGAGCCAAGGGACTGGGATGGGGTAGGGGAGGTTCAAGTAGAAGTAGAGGCAGGGGTAGAGGTAGTAGTAGTACTAAACCTTACATAATGTACTACTCAATTAAGAACTGTTGAGTGCATTGTGAAAAACTGTGCGAAAGCAGCATACATCTTTTGTGTACCTTTCTTGCAAGACATCCACCTCTTCGCTATCCTCAACACAACCAATGTCTGACAAGGCATCATCCCTGAGAACGAAGGAGATAGGTTGCCATATTACTTTTGGAGATAAGAGTGCATAGTCTCACAAAGTAACAGTGCGTGTATTTTACAGGGAGACTCTGGAGTTTAATAGTGTAAAGATTTACTAACAGCAGTTATACAACATGGAGGCTTACCGCTCAGATTCAGCTCCAGTGCTGGACATTGATGGGGCAGGGGCACGCTGATCACCACGCTTGCCTGGGGTCGACACAGATGGACCCCGAGCATAACGTTCATAACTGAAACAAAAGGATCCAAAAGTTGTTATTGCTTATCCATCAATAAACAAACTATTTTGTCACAGTTACAGTGTGCCTTGAGGTCTAACTCTATAGCCTACATTAAACTGATTGTAAATCACGGCTACATGCAAATGCTAAATGATGTGAACGCAGCCCTAGAACTTTTGTTCTATGGTGAAAGCTCAAATCTGTCTGACACACAAAGCATTTCTGATTTCTACCTCGTCACACCCAGTTACAGCAAATTGTATTTACCAGCAACCTTATTGTATGGCTTTACTCAAGAACCTTGCATAATGTAACGTTAGCGTTAGCTATCTACGCCACACAAAATGCAGGCTGCTTGAGTCAAGTTCAGTATCTCTGCTTGAGTCATGTTCGTCCGTGGTAAATTAGACAACCAGATAGCAAACTAGTCTGATAGAAAATATAGAAGCTAAAGTTAGACCCTGAGGTAATTTGATCATAGCTAGCTCGCTAACAGAGAAAATAAATTAGCCCGGAAACGGTCCCGTTCGTTGTTTTCAAACCTAATGACGAACAAACAGGCAATCTGCAATTCCACCTGGGGACTACCCCAAAACAATGGTACACAATTTAGGTAGAGTAGATTTCATATGTATAAGCGTTAGCGGTAACTACCAGTCCAAGAGTAAGAGAGCCATATCTGTATCGCCCCTCAGTCCCTTTTCTTCTTTCAATGCCCTCCACCTTGGCAAGGCAACGCCGATGGTAACTCTGGTTTTTCCTCGCTGACGGTCGCTTAGCTTTTTTGACCGTTTGCCTTCATCTGAACGTCGAATTTGTTTCTTTTTCTTTGGATTTGCACTTGTTTTTGAAGTTTCATCGTCTGTAGGCATCGATCTTTTCTTTGTTTGTTCGGCCATAGTAACCGTCTACTCGCAGTCACAACGCTAGCAGAGACCGGAAATAAACAGTATTCCGATCACACACAAGTGAGTTGAAGAGGGAGCCTGTTGCGATATCTCCGCCTACCCTCTCTGGCGGACCAACCACTGCTGGGAGATGGAAAACGCGTCACTAACTGTGCGCTGCTTGTGATTTTTCACGGGAATGTCGCCACAAACACCCAGTTCATAATACTTAGTAATACTGCAAATGCAAGGGCTTTCATCAGTGGGCCATAGGCTCAATCACCATTGTGTTACCTCATTCAGCGATAGATAGTGACTTAACAGACATTTATTTAAATGGAAATATTAGACATTATTACTTTAAGTTTGTTGTAGATAAACCAAACAACCTTTATTAAGGGGAACCAGCGCTGCAATGTTTTATATATATTTTCACCACTGGAGGCAAGCGATAAAGTGTACAGAATGAGCAAGTGCTGCTGTTTATGTCCAATACCAAATCTGACACATCTTAGGGAATTTTCATTCACATCGTCGAAATATCATAATTAAATATGCCAAATATAGACTAAAAGCTAAAATCAATAAAGTTATTTAAACAACCCCAAAAGCTAACAGGACCTGATGCGAAAAGACAAGACATTTAATGGCTCTGTACAACATTACAGAAACAAAACGCTATTTACAATGAAATAAAAAGACATATATATATATATATATATATATATATATATATAAACACACTCACACACATAATTGCCAGCGTGTTTTCACCGACGCCGAGAATTTGGCTTAAAGCTGTATTCTACAAGGTATCTTCAACGTTTAGGCAATGTCTCAATTTATGTATAGGCATATGGGTATTGTTTCCGCGGGACGAATGCCAGATTGCAAACGTGTTAACCCTTTTATTTCTTCAGACAACGTTAAGAGCAAGTGATGTGTGTTAAAATTGAGATTAAATTGACTTGTTTTAGAATGTAACCGATTTGCTCAATGATTTTTTGCTCTCTGTGCGATTACTAGAAAAATGCGGGAGAATGAAAAAAAATCCTTTGTGTAAAACTTGATCAATGGTTTTAAAGCCCGCGAATTTCAGCCAATAGAATTTGAATAATCAGCCAACAAAAATTGCTGTACTAGCGGCCTCCAATGAGAACTGGTCTGACGTCATCTTAAATCGGGTCTGAATATTTGCATACGGACCGTTTATATGGAAGGAGACCGGGTTAGTCAGGATCACTTGGTTTCTGAGTTTGCGAGAATGCCTGAGCCAGCGAAATCCGCGCCCAAGAAGGGTTCTAAGAAAGCTGTCACCAAGACCGCTGGGAAGGGAGGAAAGAAGCGCAGAAAGTCCAGGAAGGAGAGCTACGCTATCTACGTGTACAAGGTTTTGAAGCAAGTGCATCCTGATACTGGCATTTCATCAAAGGCCATGGGCATCATGAACTCCTTTGTTAATGATATTTTTGAGCGTATTGCTGGTGAGTCTTCCCGTTTGGCTCACTATAACAAGCGTTCTACCATCACTTCAAGGGAGATTCAGACCGCTGTGCGCCTTCTGTTGCCAGGAGAGCTGGCTAAACATGCAGTGTCTGAGGGCACCAAGGCTGTCACAAAGTATACCAGCTCAAAGTAAACCGAAGTGCAACAAATGAACCCAAAGGCTCTTTTAAGAGCCACCCACACTCTCACGGGAGGCAAAAATACTTTCACTGAAGTTCAGTGTGGAGCTGAGCTTATTTTATAACTCAGCCGGCGGAGTTGCATGCGTATGCCGTGAAGTCTGTTCTTAATCCTTTGTGGACGTGCGCACATGCTTGCATCCGAAATTCTATATTGAAGTCTGGCTTTAGTTAATGGGACAGTCGACCTATTTTAGGGAGATTTAACAATGTAGCAGAACCTCAAGTGCATCCAACGGAGCTTTGAGAATCCGTGCTATAGCATGTTGTGTAACCTTAGCGGATCCGCGACTACCTCGAGAAAGCGGTACAAGTGAATTTATGCCAGCTTAGAATATGAAACCATAAAGTAAACCGTTCCAATCCTAAAATGCGTAAGGACACCGTGCTATGGGGTGGGTCTGCGGTTTCTGATAAAAATAATTTTAAAAATGACCAAAGATTGTTCTGTGCTGATATCTGTGGGGGCTGGGCGGCGGCCTCCAGTGTAACGTTTTCACTTAAATATTCATCGCAATGTGCCGTTTGACAAGAGGCGCCTGAACCTTTGTATATTATTGTACATATTATTAAATGCATAGTTTTAGCTAAGAACCAGTTTAAATATATTGCATCTCAAAATTGAAGCAACTGGCATTTTCCAGTGATTGTTGACTTTGACAATTTGTTTATCATAATCATTTACCCTACTAATGTCACACATCAAACCTTTATAATCAAAAGTATGAATATTCTATATTCTTGTAAGGAATTTCACTGAAAACTTCCAAGTGACAAAATCTATTTTTGGTAATGTGCTGTGGAAAACTGGTTATTTAGCATTTGTAAACTGAGACCTACAGCTGGCACTGTTTTGTTAAAACCACTGACTGAGTGCACTGCGCAAGAAACAAATCACATATTACTGGATTGCAAAAGATTTTTAAAAAATATTAGAGGAAAAAAGACAATTGGTTTCAGTATTAATATTAATCTTAATGTTATCAAATATGGTTGTATTATGGGGAACATTATGGATACAATCAAACACTATCAACCATTTCCCTTTTGAGCGAAAGGAATATCTATAGGCTAGTTATTTTAGTAACCGACTACAACATTCTTGTAATAATTAAACATTTCTCACTTACACGCAGTCTGGTATTTTTGTGGCCTGCCACAACCGCGTGTAAGTCAGTAAGAATATTCTGCATTTCGGTATTTTGAAGTGATAGTAACCTAAATAATAATTGACTTATAAGGTTATCGAACTTTTGCACAAAATAAATCCCTTGGGGAAATCTTTTAGTAGCTAGTTTGTATTTTAAAAATTTGAATCTGATTTGGAACATTTCATTTGGACACAATTTGGAGCTCTATTGCTCTAATATTCAGATGTCTTGGAGTGAGGGAAGGCGGGCTTTAGCTAGAGCCACCGCCTCGTTGCTGCGAGGCTTCAATCAGGTCGTCTTTGCGCACATAGATACGCGCTGCTATGCAGCTGGAGTTCACAATTTCTTGTGAAGAATTTACTCTTGTGTGAAGAAAATGAGTGGTCGGGGAAAAGGCGGGAAAGGTCTTGGTAAAGGAGGCGCTAAGCGTCATCGCAAAGTTCTCCGTGACAACATCCAAGGTATTACGAAGCCTGCGATTCGTCGTTTGGCTCGCCGTGGAGGAGTCAAGCGTATCTCAGGTCTCATCTACGAAGAGACTCGAGGAGTGCTTAAGGTGTTTTTGGAGAACGTCATTCGCGATGCCGTCACCTACACTGAGCACGCCAAGAGGAAGACTGTCACCGCTATGGATGTAGTTTATGCTCTGAAGCGGCAGGGTCGCACTCTGTACGGCTTCGGTGGGTAAAGCTTTATTCCGGTAGCCTAAATCCGTTTCCGAACTACCCAAAGGCTCTTTTAAGAGCCGCCCACATTTTCACTGAAAAGCACCATTTCGTTATTTTTCTTATGTCGAGCTTATTGCTCTATATTGACCGTGTGAAGGCTGTGCCTACTACTTGGCTCCACGTGCTTGTGAAAATTAAAGGTTCTATGCGCGTGGAGGGAATAAACACCGTGTTTCACTAACCTGCATCACTTTACTGCATGCTACTATGCTTATTCGGGAAGTAGCAAAGTTACATCTGCTACACGAATGTACTGTCAATGACAGTAGGCTACTCGCTCTTTTGTGTTATGCACGTATTGGTAGCCTAATATATGTATCCAAATTGTCTGCAAAGCTGTAAGAAGTTGAGCAGATATAGACGTGAAACTAAATAGCCAATTATGGACTTCCGGCGATAAATGGTGTACAAGACTATTTTCACCGAATGTGTTTAGAAAAAAAACCCTTTTGTGATTAGCCTACTTTGTGTCACATGGCGAGTGTAATGGACTTTGCTTAGAATGGAAGTAACTGCACTGAAGGTAGCCTACATGAAGAATTCATTAAATTTAAGAAACGAGAGTCAAAAATAAAATTGGCGGGAGGGTTCCTTTGTTCAAAAGAAAGACGAGCGGTTAGGTTTTTGCAGATTCAGAGGTGTGGGACAACATCTCCCACACCGGTCACATGTGTAGGGCTGTTCACGAGAGAATTTTCAGGTGGCTATTTAAATTCGATACTTAGCTTATAACTCTCTTCTTATAGCAAAGTGGAAGCCCCTTCTCAAGTCCCTCCGAACATGTACAGGTCAGCATTCGTGTTTTTTCAGTGCTGTTATTCTGTGAGAAAACAATAGTAACATTAGAAACAATGAAGGCGGACTAGCCAGAATGTACTGGAGAATGATTACAGGTTTATGTGCGATCAACTTAAGCAAAACAGCTGCGGCTAGGTAAAGGACAAAATGCTTATCAATGCCCTTTTGCTAGAAATTATTTGATTTGGAAAATGTAATGCTCAGCCAATCAGCATTCGGTTGCCAGAGTCAGAATCTCTGTTCTCACAAATCCTTTTGTATGAAGACACTTAAAATCGGTCCAGTATTACCCTTTATGATCCACTGACGTGGGCAAGGACATCTCACCATTCGCAACAGGGAAAAAAGCAAGAATAAGAAGTGATTTTGCGTAGCCTACTTACGGTATCAAATGTGGATTTCAACTAACCCGGTATTCAAGTTCGATGTAAGCCAGGCTAAACAGTGTAGCCGATACAATATTTGTGTAGGCCTATGCAAAAGGGGTGTGAGTGAATGATCGCTTTAACGCCCGCAACTTTTTTGAAAGCCGTGTGCTAGTACACTGTCTACGTTCCATGTGAAAATATGATTAAAATTATAGAGTGAACAATGGTAGCGCCTTCATTCACACCCTCAAGATATCCTATCATGAATAAGTAGATATGTTGAAACATCTAGTTCATTGACGATACAAGCTAGATAGCACATTGCTAACGTTAGCTAGTTACTTTAGCACAATAATGAATTCCTTTTTATTTAAAGATACATTTGAGTATTTTCCGTTACTGAGACAGCATGGACTTTTGGCAGGTGTGTAAACTGAACGAACCGATGAGACCAAAGCGCAGTGTTTCACGCACCAAACTGTTCTTATAGCCAGCCTACTTGCGAGTTCACACATATTCACCACAGATCACATTATTATGCCGCATCTTTAACGCACCGAAACGCATCTTTTTAAGAATCTCATTGAGAAGTAGGCCTACCCTTGAACCAGTTCAAGGTTTTTAATTCTACAATCACGTGCGGTTTGCTATAGCGACCTGACCAAACAGATATCTAGTTGACAACATTGTGAAAGGAAGGTAAGATTTGAAACATGTAAACAAAACTACAAGGGAAGAAGATTATGAGGATTAAAAACTACGTTTATTCGTTAATGACTAAATTACTTGAACTCGTTTGCTTGATGACATGAAGGCTATAGATATGTCAGAGTCCAGTCAGGCTGTGTGAAGCTTTGGAAGCTCGAGAAGTGAGAAGCGAACGAAAACAAGCCACAAGAGTATCTTCCGGTGGGCGAAAGAGTGGAAAATTTTACAAAAAAGTTAGACATCTCCTTTTTTTTCTCTTCTTTTTTTTTATTTTATTTTTTTACAACTGCTTGTAGTATTGCAGGCAAAAAATTCCATATATAGCCTACACAACACTGCATGATTAAAACTGAAATTTGTTATTGAACATTTTGCAAAACTAATTGAATAAATGTAATCACTTGGTCAATCGAATTCGTTCCTGCCATATTTGACTCCATTATGTAATCTGGTACAAATCTTGCTCTCCTGCAAAACAAAGGATTCTCACAAAATTAGGGTGAAACAGATTCCTCAGAGTGTCCCATGTAAGAATGAGTTTTAGAAAGGTTTCATCCAGGGAATTGTGGCTGGTTATAACTGCTGTACAACCACTATTATTTGTGTATGAGGTATCACACATTATGCTGAATTAAAAACAATCTGAGAACCCATTTTTGTGTTAGACTTCTCATGGGTTTGCTCTGAATTCAACATTCCTGTCAGCTGTAGTCAGAATTAACATCTGTGATAGAGGAACAAGAACAAACTTTCATTTTGTTAGAAAAAATGAGCGAATACAAACTGGTAGCCAAAGTCCGGAAGTCTTATTCTATAGCCAAGCTTCATGGAGCTGGAAGGCCACACTAAAAATAATTTTAATTCTGGTGTAAATAAAAGCAATTTTATGTTTTAAAACAACCCCCTGAGCTTGAGACTTCAGAGCTGCACGAATGAAGAATTTGACTGCTAATGGCTGGACCCAGTATGATTTCTTAAGGTTTTTAGGGTTAGAAATTAGTGGCAGCAAAAATGAATATGAATAACTTAACTTGAATTTGTATTTCACTATTCAAAATTGCATATAGTTGTTTGAAATTTAATTCAGTTCTTAGGGACCAATTTCAGTTTTCTGTAATAGACATGACCGAAAATGGCTACTTAAAAAAAAACAACCAAAGATTCAGTTGATATCCAAACCAGCCATCTTTATGTATTGCGGTGGTGCGTAAAACACATAAGAGAACTCGACACCAACAGTTTTTTAGAGTGGATATTGTACAGTGGCTCGTGCTGTAAAGACACTCGAAAGTAAAGTGTGAGCTCTGCAGGTGGGTGTTTGAGTCCTGGGCACACCATTGCTGGCTATGGCCGGAGGTCCACATTGCGCACCATTGCTGGCTATGGCCGGAGGTCCACATTGCGCACCATTGCTGGCTATGGCCGGAGGTCCACATTGCGCACCATTGCTGGCTATGGCCGGAGGTCCACATTGCGCACCATTGCTGGCTATGGCCGGAGGTCCACATTGCGCACCATTGCTGGCTATGGCCGGAGGTCCACATTGCGCACCATTGCTGGCTATGGCCGGAGGTCCACATTGCGTACCATTGCTGGCTATGGCCGAAGGTCCACATTGGCGAGGCAACAACTGGCTCAGCCTCGCCAGGGAATAATCGGGGGCAAGGCGGGTAGTTCCGATGACCTCATCACTCTCTCTAACGACCACTCCTGACCAGAACATGCCTGCGGACGCACGAACCGAGAATATGCTGACCTCGTAATCCTCCGACGGCACGGGCAGCATATGGCTGATGATGCTTCTGCAGTGTGGAAAATAGCGAGAATAGGCATCACATGAATTGGAGGAGTTGGTGGGAAGGGTTGCTGGTGACAGATCAACACGTTTGTTCAAGTTAGGGGTTGGGAAAAACTATGATAAAATCGGGGATGAAAAAATAAAAACAAGTAAAACAATGATTGACCAGAGACTGAACTCGCAGGTTTGCTACATAAAGTTCTGTAAAGTTCGACACATTAAGCTACAAAAACACTTTTGGTTACAGTCTGCTGGTTTTTATTTGCAAACACATTACACCACATTTCTTTCTACAGTGTGTTCAGTTTTCACATTGTTTCTTTCAAACAAATTACATGGTTGTTGATTTCTTAATCACAGAATGACACCCTTAAATCTACAATCTAGAATCACAATTTCCATTTAAATAGAAATAAAATGGCATTTTAAAAGAAGCTGTCACAAACACTTATTATAATAGGCACCACAGTTTGAACCATTGTTCCTTTATTTCAGCTGTCTGTCCAAAATATGATCATTAAGGCATATCAAAAGGAGGATTCTAAAGAGGATATTTGGCAAACGCACTTGTCACAATGAACAAATTTGTAGGGCTTTTCACCTCTGTGAATTCTTAGGTGCGTATATAAATCAGATTTTGGATTAAAACATTTTTCACGCTGTGTACACTTGTATGGCTTTTCAATGTTATGAATTTAAGTTACCTGTTGTGGAAAAGAGTGTCCCACACCATGTACAATCCTATGGCTTTTCTCCGGTATGAATTCTCACGCTTGTTAAAATCATATTTTGTAGAAAAACAATTCTCACACTGTACACTTGTATCGCTTTTCAACTGTATGGATTCTCTCATGACTATTTAAATGAGCTTTTATTGAAAAACACTTTCCACACTGGGAGCATTTGTACGGCTTTTCACCTGTATGAATTTTCAGGTGGCTACTTAGATGAGATATTTGGGAAAAACACTTCCCACACTGAGAACATTTGTAGGGCTTTTCACCTGTATGAATTCTCAGGTGTTTATTTAAACCAGATTTGGTATTAAAACACTTCTCACACTGTGTACACTTGTAGGACTTTTCACCTGTATGAATTCTCAGGTGTGTATTCAAAGATGATTTTGTATTAAAACATTTCTCACACTGTGTACAATTGTACGGTTTTTCACCTGTATGAATCCTCAGGTGTGTATTTAAATCAGATTTTGTCCGAAACCACTTCTCACACTCCATACACTTGTAAGGTTTCTCACCTGTATGAATTCTTAGGTGTATATCTAAATGAGATTTTTTATTAAAACGCTTATCGCAGTGAGTACACCTGTTCGGCTTTTCACCCATATGAATTCTTAGGTGTATATCTAAATTTGATTTAGAATAAAAACACTTCTCACACTGTGTACACTTGTATGGCTTTTCACCTGTATGGATTTTAAGGTGTGAATTTAAGTCATATTTTGTACGAAAACATTTCTCACATTGTGTACACTTGTAGGGTTTTTCACCAGTATGAACTCTTAGGTGTGTATCTAAATTAGATTTTGTATTAAAACACTTATCACACTGCGTACACCTGTTCACCTTTTGACCAGTATGAAATCTCAGGTGTTTTTTTAAACCAGATTTGGTAGTAAAACAATTCTCACACTGTCTACACTTATACAGCTTTTCACCTCTATGAATCTCAACTTTACAAGTTGTCTTCTTTTGAATGAAATTCAAAAGGCTTGAATTTTTACTTGAATTAATTATCATGGGTTCAATTATCACGTTCGTTCTCTGACAATTTACAGGTCTGTTGCCACTGTTGCAACTTTCTTGGACAATTCTGGTTTGGCTATTCTCATTGTCTATGTCACAATGATGACTTAAGTCCCCATATTGGGTAAGAAGGTCACAAATTTCTTCTTTTTTACAATTTTGATATGAATCTGCAGCACATTGCCATCGTTCAGCCTGGTCTCTGTTATCAACATCAGCTCCATTCATTACAATACCCACGAGATCACTCTCTAAACTTTCACTGGATTCACACTTCATTTGATCAGATTTCATTACACATTTAAAATCCTGCAATTCGCTGATATGTTCTTCATTCAGGTATCCTTCATCATCAGTCTCTGTTTTGATTTGGTCAGGACGCAGATGGGTTACATATTGCAGTTCTGTACTTTTTAGGATTTCTGTCTTAAGATCCTCATTGTGGGAGAAGACCAGATCAGGTTCTGCTTTAATCAGTGATGTGTGTGTATGGTGCACATCACTGACCCCACTGTGTGCTGAAACACACTCTGGCTCCAGTGTGTTGAGTCCTGGTGCAGCATACTCTGTCTCTGACTCTGCCATGTGGACAGACTCCAGTCCACTGAGTTCCTCTTCTTTCTGTCTGATCCTGTGCTGCTCAGTGAGCTCTGGTAGTGTTGTCTCAGTGTCCTGTCTCAGACAGACTCCTGCCTGCATCATACTGCTACTCAAAGGTGTGCAAAAGTGCAGCTCCTGGAGGGAAACAGGAGAAGGGATTTTAGCTTTAATCTAACAGGTCGTACTGCAGCAGCTGACGCATTCTTTAGACTCTGCAGTCCTGCAAATGCCTGACTGACCACAGGGGGCGCTCTTGTATTACAAGCGGGACAAAACTTTTCCTACACGATACCAAGTCACAGGTCAATTTTCAAAATACAGTTTTAACTTCAATTGTCACTTTGTGTGTTTTCTTCTTAGTGTTTTATTATTGTAAATAGGAAGAAAGCCCCTTCTGAAGTGGTTCACAATGTGTAAAGTATTGCATTTGTGGATTGCACAATTTCGCCAAGTCCATTCATCTGTCCTGTCCTGGGTTGTGAGCTGCCGTGAATTTAATTCTATTCAGTTGCCATCATCAACATCAATGAAACTCAAAAAACGAAAATAAGTTATCCATGAACAAATTTCACAGGCATGACTTACAGAACGATGCAAGGAGATGACAGTAACATTAGAAATAACAATGGCTGAATTGCCAGAATGTGCAGGAGAATTATTAAATGTTCTTTTTTTTTTTTTTTTGTAATTCACTTCACCAAAACAGTGCTCGGAATGCAGTAACACAGTACTGCAGCTAGATTTTCCTACCATTAATTTTACATAAAAAATAAACAGGATTCGACAGTTTAAAAAAATAAAAATAAAAAAACACCCACCATCTGTAACTTCATATACCATTTTATTTTTTCTCCATTAGGTGATCTCCAATTTATCCTATTTTTCACTTATAGCATTTAAAGAATTGCCCAGAAATTATCACATTTTCATAAAGATACTTCTTTATACTCCTTACTTGTCACTTAATCTATCGGAATAATTATTCTCCCCACCCCAGGTATGATATATGGAATAACTCAGGACATTCTATACAAAAACAAATTATTGTTTTGCCAGTGTTGCTCACCAATAATATACTCGTGATGAGTCAATGCTCCATTTCTGAGTTGTACTTATAGAGCAAATTAGTTATCTGCTTATATTCCAGGTATTCCAAAGGACTTTGCCAGTCATGCATATAATTCCCTCTGGGGCAGGGGTAAATATGTGCTCCTAAGTTTAAAAATGTAGGAGCACACTGAGAAATCCCAATTACTAGATGCACTCCTAAATTAGTTTTCCAGTTAGCGCACATCAATTTCCAGGAGCAAATGCTCCTAAAAGATGGGAGCACTGTTGAGCCCTGTGGGGTCAGGTTGTTTATAAAAGGGCCCTCCCACTTCTTTATCTTCTATGGATCCATGATTCTGTCATTTTTTACTTATTTGTACACTTTTTTGTCCACAGTTCCTACACCATTTTATTAACATACATCGCATCAACGGTGCCACAACAGATTCTGGTTGTAATTCGGCTTAAATCCAATTGCGTCACTTCCTTTTTCAATATGAAGAAAGAAGAAAGACGAGAGAAAGGCGAATTAAAATAAAGCAGCACTGCTGGACGCTGGTCTTTGAAAACAATATGGTTTAACGAGTCCCGTTGTTGACAACTTGCTTCATATCAATTAGCCCCTAGTATCTTCTTATTTTATTATACTCCTTCACTTACATGTTCTCCGGTAGCCTATTGTTTTCGCCAAATTTCGCTTCGTTTAGTTTCCAAGCAATGGTCCGGATGCGCATAATGTGGCTACTTCGCTGAAAATGAATAGAGTCAATTGTAGTAGCCTATTCCTGAAACCAACGATACCGGTGATAAAAACCTAATCCAGCGTATTTATGCGGTTTCCTAATTTTCACTGATTAATTTACAGAACAACCGAAAGGGTCGTACAAGCTAGATAGCTAGCTAGACTAATGTTATTTAGCGACACTTTATTGACAATCTCACTGAAAAGTAACGATGGGCCATGTAGCTACAAGCCCTGAAATTAATTCCGCAATCACGTGCGCTTTAGCAGCTACTGTCACATTACCAAACAAATAACTTGCACTCACGTCAGTGAAAGCATCCCAATTTGAAGCGGGTAAACAAAAAATGAACAGAACTGTAAACGCATTACGATGTGACATGGGAAAACTTACCCCTATTCGCTGATGACTCAACTACTTTGTAATCAATAATTGTTTTAAATTGACGTAAATGACACAGTAATGTAATTCTCGGCGGCGAATGATCCCAAGTGCGGTACAGCAGTGTGAAACATAAACGTACGAGAGAGATGAATGGACACCGTGAATCCATGAAAAAGCTCTAGCAGTGTGAAGCCAACCAGAATAGACCGTAACAAGAAGGTGACTTCCAGGAATGTCCGAGATCGTTAAATTTCACAATAAAAGTTAGAATTCACGTTCTCGTGATATGTTGTAGTTTTGAACACAAAAAAGCCATCTGCGCATAGACTCCTGCATGATTATAGCATGGTTTGGTTATTTAACATATTTGCAAGGCTTCATTAATGTCCAGTAACAGAACAGAGCATTTGCCAGCATCAGCTGAAGTAAGTATTATAAGTGACCCTGACAAGATGTGTTTCACTACAATGTGGTTTATGAGAACCTGATTGAAATTTTTCAACACATTATTGTTTTCCAACATCTCTAACAGCAGTCTGCAAACAGCTTTCTTCAGGATTTTGGAAATGAACAAAGCTTTGGGTAGGCCTGAATTGATGTAGGAGTAATGATTCAGACTGGGCTTTTAACGAGGCTGGGTATAAGCTTATTTGAAGTAAACTGGAACACAGCCATCAGAAAGAGAGCCATTAACAACAGTTCAGGCCAATAATACCCATGAACTTAAAGGAGGGATGTGGTTAACGCATCTACAGGACTGGATGCTGATGCTGATTTCACAGAGGATACATTTCCATACGTGAACAGGAAATCTAAACCCTGAGGTGCATACAAGTTATTTAAAATGAAAGTCATTTTAGACAGACAGCATTATCAAAACTACAGTTACGCAAAAGTATTGGGACAGTGACACAATTTTTTTGTTTTGGCGCATTACTCCAGCAGACTGAATCTGAAATAAAACAATAAATATTAGTTGAAAGTGCAGACTGTCAGGATTTAAATCCATATTGGGTGATCTGTGTGAGAAGTAAAATCCTTTTTATACACTTCTCACGCTGTGTACACTTGAAAGGCTTTTCTCCTGTATGAATTCTCTGGTGGCTGTTTAAATGAGTTACAGTGGTAAAGCACTTCCCACACTGGGTACAATTGTATGGTTTTACACCTGTATGAATTATCTGGTGGCTATTTAAACTATATATTGAGGAAAAACATTTCTCACACTGTGCACACTTGCATGGCTTCTCACCTGTGTGAATTCTCAGGTGGAGACTTAAATGACACATTTGGGAAAAGCACTTCCCACAATGAGTACACTTGTAGGGCTTTTCAGCTGTATGAATTGTCAAGTGTGTATATATTTATATAAGCTTTTGTATTTATATAAGCTTTTGTATTAAAACACTTCTCACATTGTGTACATTTGTATGGCTTTTCACCTGTATGAATTCTTCAGTGGCAATTTAATAGATACTTTGTGGACAAGCACTTCCCACAATGTGTACACTGGTAAGGCTTCTCACCAGTATGAATTCTCTGGTGTACACTTAAATCAGATATTGATTTAAAACATTTTTCACACTCTGTACAGTTGTATGACTTTTCATCTGTATGAATCCTCAGGTGGCGATTTAACTCGTATATTGTGGACAATGAGTACACTGGTAAGGCCTCTCACCTGTATTAGTTCTCAGATGGCGATTTAAATTAGATGTACAGGATGAGCACTTCCCACAATGAATACATTTGTTTGGCTTTTCACCAGTATGAATTCTCTGGTGTGTATTTAAAGAAGATTTTGTTTCAAAGCACCTCTCACACTCTGTACATTTGGGCGGCTTCTCATCTTTATGAATTACCAGGTGGCAATTTAAATTAGATTTGGTAGTAAAACATTTCTCACACTGTGTATATTTGAATGGCGTTTGACCTGTATGAATTTTACCTTCATTTGAATGAAAGATTTTCAAAAGGCTTGGTTTTTATGTAATGTAAAATGTAATGTTTTTATTTGATTGAATTACCATGGGTTCAATTATCACATTTGTTCTGTGACAATTTATATGGTTGTTGCTACTGTTTGCACTTTTCTGGACAAATCTGGTCAGATTATTTTCACTGTTCATATCACAGTGATCATTTAAGTCTCCACAATGGGTCAGTAGGCCATAAGGTTCCTTCTTTTTTTACAGTTTGGGCTTGGCTGTCCTGCACATTGCCCTGATTCAGTCTGGTCTTTGTGCCCAACTCCATTCATCACAGTATTCATGAGATCACTCACTAAAATTTCACTGGTTTCAATCCTATCAAATTTAATATGAACACATTTAAAATCCTTCAAGTCACTGATATGTTCTGCCTTCAGGTAATCCCCAGTGTGGTGAGTGATCTCATGAATACTGGTGTTGAGCACAAAGACCAGAGTGGACTGTGGCAATATGCGGAAGAGCCAAGCCCAAATTGTAAAAAGGAAGAAGCTCATGATCTGCTAACCCAATGTGAGGACTTAAACCATGACTATGACATAAACAGTGAAAATAATCTAAGCAGAATCATCCAGATAAGTACAAACACTAGAAGAAAACATAAACCGTCAGAGAACTAATGTGATAATTGAACCCATAATTAATTCAAGTAAAAACCCAAGCCTCTGTGCATAGAAATGAAGGTGGATTTCATACTGGTGGAAAGCCATACAATTGTACACGGTGTGAGAAATATTTTACTACCAAATCTGTTTTAGGTATACATCTGAGAATTCATACAGGTGAAAAGCCATACAAGTGTACACAATGTGAGAAGAGTTTTAATACAAAATCTCATTTAAATGCACACCAGAGAATTCATAAAGGTGAAAAACCCTACACATTTATTCATTGTGAGAAGTGCTTTTCCCGAGTGTGTAATTTAAGATGCCACCTAAGAATTAATTTAAGGGAAACGCCCTAAACATCTCAACACTGTGATGAGTGCTTTTCCGCAATTTAACGTGCTAACATGGAATTCATAGAGGTGAAAAGCCACGCAATTGTATTTATTGTGCAACATGCTTTTTAGTAGCCATCTGAGAATTTATTCAGATGAAAATCTTTCATAACAAGTGTTTGACTGTTTTTTGAAAATGTCATTTTAATTCATGTAAATGTAAATTTCTTGTGGACTGAAGCGTGATATTTTGTGATTATGAAATTGACAGCAGGGTAAGTTGTTTGAAAGAATGTACAGTAAAACAATATGAAATCTGTTTGGATATTCTGTGAAAAGAAACATGGTTTTGTGTATTGTAAACTTGTTTTCTGAAAATGAACTTGTCAGTACTGGCTTTTCCAGTGCTTTTACTGTCAATGGTAGGAGTTGTAATTGTGCTTGTCAATTAAAGCTGATTTTTTAGACCTGACAGTATGTTTTGTCTGATATATCAGTTGAGGATGTTTGTATTACTCTTTATTTTCCAACATTGCACATGAATTGCACTGTCAATATGCCCTCTCTGACAGACATTGCACATGCCCTGGTCAAAATAGCTCTGATGTTCTCTGTCTAACGAGACTTCAGTTTTTGGTAACGTTTATGTGTTTGAAGATTAAATTCCGTATTTATGACAGGCTTGGGGATGACACGTTTTCATGATTAAATGGGAGCATTTTTCATTAGCTACAGCGAGCGTGTTTTTCCTATTGATTTTGATTCTGTCCAGCTCCTGTATTTATGTTATATTGAATGTAATTATTCATGATTTCTATTCTAGATTAACTCAGGCTGTGGGTGGGTATATCTGGAACTGTCCAGGACTGGGTTTCCTCTTACCTGTCTAACAGAAAATCTGAGTCCCCTTTGGTGAGTTTGATTCGTCATCAGGTCTGCTGATGTACAGGGTGCCCCAGGGATCAATTCTTGGTCCAATTTTGTTCTCATTACATATGTTTCCCCAAGAACATATAATTAGCAGTTTCAGTAGTATTTCTTGTCATTGCTGTGCAAACATCTGTGACCTGATTTAAATCCAATTGAGCATGTATTTCACTTTCTGAAGAGGAGACTGAGGACAGATCCCCCAGAAACAGGGATAAAATGATGGGTTTAAATTGGGTTTTAGACTTGATGCAGTAATTGCATTTAAGGGCTATGCAACCAAGTAGTGGACTTTCACTAAATTTAATTTCATTGTTGCCATAATTTTTGGGGGGCGCAATGTGCTGGTGACATTTTTTGAGTTCAATATGACAAGTCGACTTGAATTCTAACTTTTATTGTGAAATGTACCGCTTTCGCGCTTACCGGAAAACCTCTTGCCTTATTGTGGCATCTGGTCTGCCTGCCTTCACACTCCAGCTTCCGTAGATTCACTGTGGTCATCTCAGTTATATCATACGCTTTTTTGTACGGTTTCAACCCGCACGGGATCGTCCGCCGCCGAAAGTTACGTTATTGTGTAATTTGCAATAAATGAAACGACTGATTGAGATAAGTAATGGAGTCATGAACAAATAAGGGTACGTTTTCTTTCGTATCATCTAGCTAATGCTTTAATAGTTGTCAGTCTTGTTTACTCGTTTCTAGTCGGGTTACTTTTATTTAATTGATTTTAACATAGCGCCATATATAGGCTCTTTTTTGATAATGTGGCACTAGCTGCTAAAACGTACACGAATGCTGAATTATCTCCAGGGTTTGAAAACCTCGTAGGCTACGGGTGCAACGTTAATTCTCAACTAGACGGTGAGTAAGATTAGGCCTACTATGAGTTAAAGATGTCGCGAAATAACGTTTCCTACCTCAGAGGACCCTTCAGTCAATTAATTCGTGGAACATAATGACATTCTAGAATTATGAACCGGGTTTTATGACATGTAGCCAATTTTTCTTTCCGGAATATTGTAGAATACAATTAAGTCAATTAATTAATTTTCGGCGAAGTAGCGAAAAGTTATAGGAATATATGACCGTAGCCTACTATATTTGGGAGTCCATTACTCTGGATTTGTCCGAAATCAGTCCACACTTTCTGGTGAAAAGCAATGTCCCGGTCACATGGGCGTTGCTAGACCCCTTTTACTGGGGCACGTGCCCCAGTATTGATCTGCTGTGCCCCAGTAAAATCTCATGTTAGAGTTTTAACAGGCTCCTATATTTGGAAGTGGATTAATGTAGATTGATAATAACGGGAAAAGAATTATTTTTTTTCTAATCCACAATATCAAAGCAACGCAGTTTAACCCAAAATACAAGCTGAGGGGCGCACCTTGGGGTCCTGGTCCGTACACTGTGGCGCGCACATTACTGTCCGTGCACGGCAGTGTGCATGTGGTAGGCATTCAAGAAAAAAAAGTGTGATTTGAGTAATGGGTGACCTGTGCCCCAGTAGAGCTTTATGTCTAGCAATGCCCCTGCCCGGCCATATGCATACGGAATATGAAGTTGATTTAGGCTACTGTGAAGAATCTGAAGATTCTGAAGTGAATAGCACATAAACCTTTATTGACTCTATACCAGTGGTCCCCAACCCTGTTCCTGGTGGTCCACTGTCCTGTTGGTTTTCACTCCGACTCACGCTAGAGATCTTGTTGGGCTGCTGTTTCGTAGAATCAGGTCTACCAAATTAGGGTTGAGATGAAAAACTACAGGGCGGTAAATCTCTAGGAATGGGGTCGGGAACCACTGTCCTGTATATTGTTACAATTCATTCTTTGTCATTTGTAATGTTACTGTCCTCTTTTTCAGACATGTTCTATAAGTCAGGCCCATGGAATTTGTTAGGGACAGCTTATTTCATGTTTTGCTTACATTGATACTGATGATGTCAGTCAGTTGAAAATAATTAAATTCAAGGCAACTCCACAACCCAAGACAGCAATGTGAACGGATTGAAGGAAATTGTCGTTTGGCCATGGCCAGTCCAGTCTTCAGGCTGCTGTGCAAGATCTTGTGTTCTGCTGGTTTCTTCTGTTTTATCTTGCAGGAGGGTTTATTTTCTCATGGGGGCGACATAGCTCAGGAGGTAAGAGCGGTTGTCTGGCAGTCGGAGGGTTGCCGGTTTGATCCTCGCCCTGGGCGTGTCGAAGTGTCCCTGAACAAGACACCTAACCCCTAATTGCTCTGGTGAATGAGAGGCATCAATTGTAAAGCGCTTTGGATAAAAGCGCTATATAAATGCAGCCCATTTACCATTTCACTGAAAGCTGAAACAAACACAAATGCAAACGTGTTCTGTGGCACTTGAGCAAAGGCTTCCTTCCACTCTGCAATAAAGAACACACAAAGGGGCAGTTGACATTAGCACTTGGTATCACCCAGGGGAAGAGGAAGCGTTCCCCCCACCTTGTCATGTAAAAGCATCTTCTGTGGTCAGTCAGGCATCTGCAGGACTGCAGAGTGTGCAGTAGGACTTGCTGTATTAAGGCTGAATCCCTTCCCCTGTTTCTCTCCAGGAGCTGCACTTCTGCACACCTTTGAGCAGCAGTATGATGCAGCCAGGAGTCTGTCTGAGACAGGATACTAAGACAACACTACCAGAGCTTACTGAGCAGCACAGGATCAGACAGAAAGAAGAGGAGCTCAGTGGACTGGAGATTTTCCACATGGCAGAGTCAGAGACAGAGTGTGCTGCAGCAGGACTCAACACACTGGAGCCAGAGTGTGTTACAGCACACAGTGGGGTCAGTGATGTACACCGCACACACACATCACTGATTAAAACAGAAACTGATCTGGGCTCCACCCACACTGGGGATCTTAAGACAGAGAACCTAGATGGTACAGAGCTGGGATATGTAACCCATCTGCATCCTGACCAAATCAAAACAGAGACTGATGATAGAGGATGCCTTAAGGCAGAACACAGCTGTGACTTGCAGGATTTTACTGGGGTTAATGTTAAATCTGCTCACATCAAGTGTGAATCCAATGAAAACTTAGTGAGTGATCCCATGAATTCTGTGATGAATGGAGCTGGTCTTGATCATATAGACAAGATTGAATCATGGCAATGTGCAGGAAAACCGAACACAAACTGTAAAAAAGAAGAAATTTGTGATCATTTGACCCAATGTGGGGACTTAAGCATAAAAAATGAGAATGATCAGACCAGAATTGTCCAGAAATGTATAGGCGGCAGCAACAAACACATGCATTGTCAGAGAACAAATGTGATATATGAACCCATGATAATTAATTCAAGTAAGGAACCAAGACTTTTGAATTTTTTTCAAAAGAAGTCCATTCAAAGAAATAAAGGTGAAATTCATCCAGGTGAAAAGTCAAACAAGTGTACACAATGTTCAAAGTGTTTTAATACCAAATCTGGTCTAAAAAAACATTTGAGAATTCATATAGGTGACAAACCGTACAAATGTGCTCAGTGTGGGAAGTGTTTTCCCCAGATATCTCATTTAAGTAACCACCAGAGAATTCATACAGGTGAAAAGCCGTACAAATGTATTCACTGTGGGAAGTGCTTTTCCCAAATATCTAATTTAAGTAGCCACCTCCGAATTCATACGGGTGAAAAGCCCTACAAATGCCATCAGTGTGGGATGTGTTTTTCCCAACAAAATGTGTTGAATTCCCACAAAATGATCCATACAGGTGAAAGCCCCTATACATGTCCTCAGTGTGGGAAGTGTTTTTCCAGAATATCTCATTTAAATAGCCACCAGAGAATTCATACAGGCGAAAAGCCTTACAAATGTTCTCATTGTGGGAAGGGCTTTTCCACAATATCTCATTTAAATATCCACCAGAGAATTCATACAGGAGAAAAGCCTTACAAATGTACTCAGTGTGGGAAGTGTTTTTCCCAAACAAGTGCTTTAAATCGCCACAAGATTATTCACTCAGGTGAAAAGCCATACAAATGTATTCAATGTGCAAAGTCTTTTTCCCAAACAAGTGCTTTAAATCGCCACATGATGATACATACAGGTGAAAAGCTGTACAAGTGTACTCAGTGTGGGAAAGGTTTCAATACAAAATCTAATTTTAATATCCATCAGCGTGTTCATATGGATGAAAAGCCGTACTTTTGTATGCAGTGTGGCAAGTGTTTTAATACACAATATACTTTAGATGTACACCTGAGAATGCATGCAGATCAGCAGCCCTACAAGTGTACACAGTGTGGGAAGTGTTTTTATAGAAAATATAGTTTTACTTGCCACCAGAGAATTCATACATCTCTCAAGCCCTACAGATGTCTTCAGTGTGGGAAGTGTTTTTCCAAAATATCTAATTTAAAACTCCACCTGAGAAGTCATACAGGTGAAAAGCCCTATACATGTCTGAAATGTGAGAAGAGTTTCTCCAGACAATGTTACTTAAAAAGCCACCTGAGAAGTCATACAGGTGAAAAGCCATACAAGTGTACACAGTGTGGGAAGTGTTTTTGTTCAAAATCTTATTTAAATGTCCACCAGAGAATTCATTCAGGTGGAAAGCCCTATAAGTGTACACAGTGTGGGAACTGTTATTTAACCAAATCTAACTTAGAATTCCACCAGAAAAGTCATTCAGATGAGACTACCTACCCGTGTACACAGTGTGGTAAATGCTTTTTCAAATTAAGTCATTTAAGTTGCCATCAGAGAATTCATACTGGTGAAAAGCTGTACAAGTGTACACAATGTGAAAAGTGTTTTATTCGAGAATCTACATTAGCTACACACCTAAGAATTCATACAGGTAAAAAGCCCTACAAGTGCACACAGTGTGGGAAGTGTTTCGGTTCAAAATCCTATTTAAATGTACACCAGAGCATTCATAAAGATGAAAAGCCATACAAGTGTACACAATGTGGGAAGTGTTACTTAACTAAATCTAACTTAAAATTCCACCAGAAAATTCATTCAGGTGAGGATTCCTAAATTTACATCGCCACCAGTGACTTGAAAAGATGCTCAAGTATGTATTTCTAGTGACCACCAGACAGTACAGGTGAAAAGCCAGACCAATTATCATTGTATGATGTATTTTATGTAAGAAGAACACCTGATAATCTATTCAAAAATTCCTTCATGTTTCAGACACACATCTGAAATGCATACAAATAAACATTGGAAGCCCTTATTGGGAGGTTTGTCAGTATTGCAGTATTTAAATCTGGACATTTTCAAAAAATACCTTCTTATCAGCACCCTGCTATAGCATCCCCAGTCCTCAAATAAAACTTTGTATTTTGGCCATATTCCAGTAAGTTTTCAAGTGTAAATTTGCCCTTGTGATTTTTTTTTTTAACCTGGTGCCTGTATCACGAAGCAGGATTATGTACTTGGCTGGATAACTGTACCGAGTGTCCGATTCACTGGACACAGTGAATCCACGAAAAAGCTTTAGCAGTCTGAAGCCAACCAGAATAGACCGCAACAAGAAGGTGACTTCCAGGAATGTCCAAGATCGTGAAATTTCACAATAAAAGTTAGAATTCACGTTCTCATGATATGTTGTAGTTTTGAACACAAAAAACCATCTACGCAAAGACTCCTGCATGATTAAAGCATGGTGTGGTTATTTAACATATTTGCAAGGCTTCATTAATGTCCAGTAACAGAACAGAGCACTTGCCAGCATCAGCTGAAATATTATAAGTGACCCTGACAAGATTTCACTACGCTGTGGTTTACGAGAACCTGATTGAAATTTTTCAACACATTATTGTTTTCCAAAGTCGGAGGGTTGCTTGTTCGATCTTCGTCCTGGGCGTGTTGAAGTGTCCCTGAGCAAGACACCTAACCCCTCACTGCTCAGGTGAATGAGAGGCATCAATTGTAAAGCGTTTTGGATAAAAGCGCTATATGAATGCAGTCCATTTACCACATATGATTTGGCATGTTTTATGCCGGATGCCCTTCCTGACGCAACCCTCCTGTTTATCTGTGCTTGGGACCGGCACTGAGAATGCGCTGGCTTACCTTACGCATCCCCAGTGGCTACTGGGTTTTTGGGGCATTGGCCGGGATACAAACCTGGGTCGCCGGTGTGGCAGGTGGGAGCTCTACCACCGGGCCACCAATGCTCCATCGTGAGACCACAGTGATTCACCATTAAAAAAAACCGCATGAATCCACACAGCTGTAAATAAACCCATGATTAAAGGGGTTAACTGTAAATAAACAAAAATAATCAAACAGCAAAGGATATGAGTTCATACAGATATTTTCATGTCATAATGGACTTGGTACATGCACATTCACAATGTAAAATGATTTCATATACACTTCATATATAACATTGAAAAATAAAGAGTAAAACAAAAATCCTAAACTGATGTACCAGATAAAACATACTTTCTAAAGTCTAATAATCAATTTCAGCTGACATGAACAATAATGTTGCTACATTGGCAGCAAAAGACCTGAAAATGCTAGTATTGTCCAGGTAATTTTCAGAATACAACTTTGCAATACAAATCACTATGTTTTTCTCTACAAGTATGTGTAGTTTTCACATCGTTTATTAAAAAAAAATGTTTAAACAATTAACTTCAACTTAAGAATCACAAAATGTCACCCTTTAAACTTGAAGGAATAATAAATCAGTATTCACATTTTTAAAGAAGAAAAGAAGATTTTAATACAAAATCAAATTTAGATGTACATGTAAGAATTCATACAGGTGAAAAACCCTACAAGTGTATACAATTTGCAAAGTGCTTTCGTACAAAATCTGATTTAAATATACACCAGAGAATTCATACTGGTGTAAAGAGTGTGGGAAGTGCTCACTTTCTCATTTAAATACTCATAAAATAATTAATACCGGTGAAAAGCCTTACGAATGTGTAACGTGTGAGAAATGTTTTAACATGAAATTGAATATAAATAAACACCAGAGAATTCATACAGGTGAAAAGCCATATAATTGTACAGAATGTGAGAAGAGTTTTAATACAATATCTGATTTAAATAAACACCAGACAGTTCATACAGGTGAAAAACCCGACAAAAGTATTCATTGTGAGAAGTGTTTTTCCCAAATGCATCTTTTAAGAAACCACCTGAGAATTCACATGGGTGAGGTGCCTTACAAGTGCACACATTGTGGGAAATGTTTTACTACAGAATATAATTTACATACACATGTGAGAATTAATACAGGTGAGAAGCCATACAAGTGTACACAATGTGAGAAGTGTTTAATAGAAAGTCTGATTTAAATACACACCTGAGAATTCATACAGGTGAGAAGCTTTACCAGTGTACACATTGTGGGAGGGGCTTGTCTACAATGTATCAATTAATTTGCCACTGGAATATTCATACAGGTGAAAAGCCATACAAGTGTACACAATGTGAGAACAGTTTTAATACAAAATCTCATTTAAATGCACACCAGAGAATTCATACAGGTGAAAAACCATACACATTTATTCATTGTGAGAAGTGCTTTTCCTGAGTGTGTAATTTAAGATGCCACCTAAGAATTAATTTAAGGGAAACGCCCTAAACATCTCAACACTGTGGTGAGTGCTTTTCCACAATTTAACGTGCTAACATGGAATTCATAGAGGTGAAAAGCCACGCAATTGTATTCATTGTGCAACATGCTTTTTAGTAGCCATCTGAGAATTTATTCAGATGAAAATCTTTCATAACAAGTGTTTGACTGTTTTTTGAAAATGTCATTTTAATTCCATGTAAATGTAAAATTTCTTGTGGACTGAAGCGTGATATTTTGTAATTATGAAATTGACAGCAGAGTAAATTGTTTGAAAGAATGTACAGTAAAACAATATGAAATCTGTTTGGATATTCTGTGAAAAGAAACATGGTTTTATGTATTGTAAACTTGTTTTCTGAAAATGAACTTGTCAGTACTGGCTTTTCCAGTGCTTTTACTGTCAATGGTAGGAGTTGTAATTGTGCTTGTCAATTAAAGCTGATTTTTTAGACCTGACAGTATGTTTTGTCTGATATATCGGTTGAGGATGTTTGTATTACTCTTTATTTTCCAACATTGCACATGAATTGCACTGTCAATATGCCCTCTCTGACAGACATTGCACATGCCCTGGTCAAAATAGCTCTGATGTTCTCTGTCTAACGAGACTTCAGTTTTTGGTAACGTTTATGTGTTTGAAGATTAAATTCTGTATTTATGACAGGCTTGGGGATGACACGTTTTGATGATTAAATGGGAGCATTTTTCATTAGCTACAGCGAGCGTGTTTTTCCTATTGATTTTGATTCTGTCCAGCTCCTGTATTTACATTATATTGAATGTAATTATTCATGATTTCTATTCTAGATTAGCTCAGGCTGAGGGTGGGTATATCTGGAACTGTCTAGGACTGGGTTTCCTCTTACCTGTCTAACAGAAAATCTGAATCCCCTTTGGTGAGTTTGAGTCGTCATCAGGTCTGCTGATGTACAGGGTGCCCCAGGGATCAATTCTTGGTCCAATTTTGTTCTCATTACATATGTTTCCCCAAGAACATATAATTAGCAGTTTCAGTAGTATTTCTTGTCATTGCTGTGCAAACATCTGTGACCTGATTTAAATCCAATTTAGCATGTATTTCACTTTCTGAAGAGGAGACTGAGGACAGATCCCCCAGAAACAGGGATAAAATGATGGGTTTAAATTGGGTTTTAGACTTGATCTTGTAATTGCATTTAAGGACTATGCAACCAAGTAGTGGACTTTCACTAAATTTAATTTCATTGTTGCCATAATTTTTGGGGGGCGCAATGTGCTGATGACATTTTTTGAGTTCAATATGACAAGTCGACGTGAATTCTAACTTTTATTGTGAAATGTACCGCTTTCGCGCTTACCGGAAAACCTCTTGCCTTATTGTGGCATCTGGTCTGCCTGCCTTCACACTCCAGCTTCCGTAGATTCACTGTGGTCATCTCAGTTATATCATACGCTTTTTTGTACGGTTTCAATCCGCACGGGATCGTCCGCCGCCGAAAGTTACGTTATTGTGTAATTTGCAATAAATGAAACGACTGATTGAGATAAGTAATGGAGTCATGAACAAATAAGGGTACGTTTTCTTTCGTATCATCTAGCTAATGCTTTAATAGTTGTCAGTCTTGTTTACTCGTTTCTAGTCGGGTTACTTTTATTTAATTCATTTTAACATAGCGCCATATATAGGCTCTTTTTTGATAATGTGGCACTAGTTGCTAAAACGTACACGAATGCTGAATTATCTCCAGGGTTTGAAAACCTCGTAGGCTACGGGTGCAACGTTAATTCTCAACTAGACGGTGAGTAAGTTTAGGCCTACTATGAGTTAAAGATGTCGCGAAATAACGTTTGCTACCTCAGAGGACCCTTCAGTCAATTAATTCGTGGAACATAATGACATTCTAGAAATATGAACCGGGTTGTATGACATGTAGCCAATTTTTCTTTCCGGAATATTGTAGAATACCGTTAAGTCAATTAATTAATTTTCGGCGAAGTAGCGAAAAGTTATAGGAATATATGACCGTAGCCTACTATATTTGGGAGTCCATTACTCTGGATTTGTCCGAAATCAGTCCACACTTTCTGGTGAAAAGCAATGTCCCGGTCACATGTGCGTTGCTAGACCCCTTTTACTGGGGCACGTGCTGACTTGCACAGCAGCCTGAAGACTCCAGTCTTCAGGCTGCTGTGCAAGATCTTGCGTTCTGCTGGTTTCTTCTGTTTTATCTTGCAGGAGGGTTTATTTTCTCATGGGGGCGACATAGCTCAGGAGGTAAGAGCGGTTTTCTGGCAGTCGGAGGGTTGCCGGTTCGATCCTCGCCCTGAGCGTTTCGAAGTGTCCTTGAGCAAGACACCTAACCCCTAATTGCTCTGGTGAATGAGAGGCATCAATTTTAAAGCGCTTTGGATAAAAGCGCTATATAAATGCAGCCCATTTACCATTTCACTGAGGAAGAAAGCTGAAACAAACACAAATGCAAACGTGTTCTGTGGCACTTCAGCAAAGGCTTCCTTCCACTCTGCAATAAAGAACACACAAAGGGGCAGTTGACATTAGCACTTGGTATCACCCAGGGGAAGAGGAAGCGTTCCCCCCACCTTGTCATGTAAAAGCATCTTCTGTGGTCAGTCAGGCATCTGCAGGACTACAGAGTGTGCAGTAGGACTTGCTGTATTAAGGCTAAATCCCTTCCCCTGTTTCTCTCCAGGAGCTGCACTTCTGCACACCTTTGAGCAGCAGTATGATGCAGGCAGGAGTCTGTCTGAGACGGGACACTGAGACAACACTACCAGAGCTCACTGAGCAGCACAGGATCAGACAGAAAGAAGAGGAGCTCAGTGGACTGGAGATTGTCCACATGGCAGAGTCAGAGACAGAGTGTGCTGCAGCAGGACTCAACACACTGGAGCCGGAGTGTGTTACAGCACACAGTGGGGTCAGTGATGTACACCGCACACACACATCACTGATTAAAACAGAAACTGATCTGGGCTCCACCCACACTGGGGATCTTAAGACAGAGAACCTAGATGGTACAGAGCTGGGATATGTAACCCATTTGCATCCTGACCAAATCAAAACAGAGACTGATGATAGAGGATGCCTTAAGGCAGAACACAGCTGTGACTTGCAGGATTTTACTGGGGTTAATGTTAAATCTGCTCACATCAAGTGTGAATCCAATGAAAACTTAGTGAGTGATCCTATGAATTCTGTGATGAATGGAGCTGGTCTTGATCAGATAGACAAGATTGAATCATGGCAATGTGCAGGAAAACCGAACACAAACTGTAAAAAAGAAGAAATTTGTGATCATTTGACCCAATGTGGGGACTTAAATCATCACTTTAGCATAAAAAATGAGAATGATCAGACCAGAATTGTCCAGAAATGTATAGGCGGTAGCAACAAACACATGCATTGTCAGAGAACAAATGTGATATATGAACCCATGATAATTAATTCAAGTAAGGAACCAAGACTTTTGAATTTTTTTCAAAAGAAGTCCATTCAAAGAAATAAAGGTGAAATTCATCCAGGTGAAAAGCCAAACAAGTGTACACAATGTTCGAAGTGTTTTAATACCAAATCTGGTCTAAAAAAACATTTAAGAATTCATATAGGTGACAAACCGTACAAATGTACTCAGTGTGGGAAGTGTTTTCCCCAGATATCTCATTTAAGTAACCACCGGAGAATTCATACAGGTGAAAAGCCCTACAAATGTATTCACTGTGGGAAGTGCTTTTCCCAAATATCTAATTTAAATAGCCACCTCCGAATTCATACAGGTGAAAAGCCCTACAAATGCCATCAGTGTGGGATGTGTTTTTCCCAACAAAATGTGTTGAATTCCCACAAAATGATCCATACAGGTGAAAGCCCCTATACATGTCCTCAGTGTGGGAAGTGTTTTTCCAGAATATCTCATTTAAATAGCCACCAGAGAATTCATACAGGTGAAAAGCCTTACAAATGTTCTCATTGTGGGAAGTGTTTTTCCAGAATATCTCATTTAAATAGCCACCAGAGCATTCATACAGGTGAAAAGCCTTACAAATGTTCTCATTGTGGGAAGGGCTTTTCCACAATATCTCATTTAAATATCCACCAGAGAATTCATACAGGAGAAAAGCCTTACAAATGTACTCAGTGTGGGAAGGGCTTTTCCCAAACAAGTGCTTTAAATCGCCACAAGATTATTCACTCAGGTGAAAAGCCATACAAATGTATTCAATGTGCAAAGTCTTTTTCCCAGACAAGTGCTTTAAATCGCCACATGATGATACATACAGGTGAAAAGCTGTACAAGTGTACTCAGTGTGGGAAAGGTTTCAATACAAAATCTAATTTTAATATCCATCAGCGTGTTCATATGGATGAAATGCCGTACTTTTGTATGCAGTGTGGCAAGTGTTTTAATACACAATATACTTTAGATGTACACCTGAGAATGCATGCAGATCAGCAGCCCTACTAGTGTACACAGTGTGGGAAGTGTTTTTCCAAAATATCTAATTTAAAACTCCACCAGAGAATTCATACAGGTGAAAAGCCCTATAAATGTCTGAAATGTGAGAAGAGTTTCTCCAGACAATGTTACTTAAAAAGCCACCTGAGAAGTCATACAGGTGAAAAGCCATACAAGTGTACACAGTGTGGGAAGTGTTTTTGTTCAAAATCTTATTTAAATGTCCACCAGAGAATTCATTCAGGTGGAAAGCCCTATAATTGTACACAGTGTTGGAACTGTTATTTAACCAAATCTAACTTAGAATTCCACCAGAAAAGTCATTCAGATGAGACTACCTACCCGTGTTCACAGTGTGGTAAATGCTTTTTCAAATTAAGTCATTTAAGTTGCCATCAGAGAATTCATACTGGTGAAAAGCTGTACAAGTGTACACAATGTGAAAAGTGTTTTATTCGAAAATCTACATTAGCTACACACCTAAGAATTAATACAGGTAAAAAGCCCTACAAGTGCACACAGTGTGGGAAGTGTTTCGGTTCAAAATCCTATTTAAATGTATACCAGAGCATTCATAAAGATGAAAAGCCATACAAGTGTACACAATGTGGGAAGTGTTACTTAACTAAATCTAACTTAAAATTCCGCCAGAAAATTCATTCAGGTGAGGATTCCTAAATGTGTACATTGTGCGAAGTCATTTAAATCGCCACCAGTGACTTGAAAAGATGCTCAAGTATGTGTTTCTTGTGACCACCAGACAGTACAGGTGAAAAGCCAGACCAATTATCATTGTATGATGTATTTTATGAAAGAAGAACACCTGATAATTTATTCAAAAATTCCTTCATTATTCAGACACACATCTGAAATGCATACAAATAAAGAGCCCTTCACATTGGAAGCCCTTATTGGGAGGTTTGTCAGTATTGCAGCATTTAAATCTGGACATTTTCAAAAAATACCTTCTTATCAGCGGCAGAATGACTGTGGCAAACTGGGATCCCATTTTGATTTAATTCATTATTCTTTCGAAAACGTTATTTCCCTTTAAGTCCGAAGGCTGATATTTTGTGATGATAACATTGACATCAATGTAATTGTTTGAAAGAAACTGTAAAAACTGGATATACCATAGAATGAAAACATGGTAATATGTATTGAAAAACTCTGTTCTGAAAATGATCTTGGCAGTACTGGCCTTTTCAGTTCTTCTAATGTGAATGTTAAGGTTCTTTTGCTGCAAAAGTGTATGTTGGCTAAAGCTGATAATTTTACTTCAGACAGTATGTTTTATCTGTTTATCTTTGTTTCACTCTTTATTTTCAATATTGTATGTGAATTACGTATGACATTGTGAATGTATAACAAGGCTGTACTGTATAAAATTCTGTATAAACTCTCATGTCCCTTCACTTTGTCAGTGTTTTCTCCTTTATTACCCCTGTTTTGTAAATGTAGTTTAATTCTTGTTGCACATAGCTCACCATACTAATTGTGCAGAAAACAAACTTGACTCATGGTGAGTGAAATGGTTTAATAATTTTCAACATTTTCAAAATTTTTAACCTATGAATGTATTCATGTACACTCACCGGCCACTTCATTAGGTACAACTGTTCAACTGCAAACTGCACCCGTTAACGCAAATATCTAATCGGCCAATCACGTGGCAGCAACTCAATGCATTTAGGCATGTAGATATGGTCAAGACGATCTGCCAAAGTTCAAACCAAGCATCAGAATGGGGAAGAAAGGTGATTTAAGTGACTTTGAACGTGGCATGGTTGTCGGTGCCAGACGGGCTGGTTTTGAGTATTTCAGAAACTGCTGATTAACTGGGATTTTCACGCACAACCATCTTTAGGGTTTACAGAGAATGGTTCGAAAAAGAGAAAATATCCAGTGAGCAGCAGTTCTCTGGGCAAAAATGCCTTGTTGATGGCAGAGGTCAGAGGAGAATGGCCAGACTGGTTTGAGCTGATAGAATGGCAACAGTAACTCAAATAACATCTCGTTACAACCAAGATATGCAGAAGAGCATCTCTGAACGCACACCACGTCAAACCTTGAAGCAGATGCGCTACAGCAGCAGAAGGCCACACCGGGTGCTACTCCTGTCACCTAATGATGTGGCCGGTGTGTGTATATCTCAGTAGACCGGGGTTAAGATATGACACAAGTCATCTTTTTTTGTGGCTGTTACATTCACACTATTCAGCAGCTAGAGGTCTCATTGAGCTATTATTTAGTAGAATCAGGTGTACCGAATTAGGGTTGAAGTGAAAACCTACAGCATGGTCGTTCTCCAGGAGCAAGGTTGGGTAGCACCGATATACAGTATATGTTTGCCCAGGAGCAGGGATGTCAAACTGAATACCAAGGGGGCTGCAGTGTCCACGGGTTATTGTGGTTTAGTTTCAATCAGATGCCAATTAAGGACTTTGGAACAAGGTATGTGGATTCCTTAGCCAATCAATGACTTGAATGAACCACTGGTGCCACAAACATCTTAAAAACTAGCAGACACTGCAGCCTTCCAGCACTGGAGCTTGACACCTGTGGTCTGGGTGAGAGCAGGAGACAGAAGGCCAGTTGCTGGGCAACCACTTTCTGTGCTTTTCACTTCTTCACATTAATATTTTACCAGATGTTTTGTAGTCTTGTTATTGTGACTTTGTTAGTTTAATTGGTTTTTGTTGTTTTGATGGTTCGGGGCAGTGGTTCTTAACCTCAATCCTGGGGGCCCCACTGTGTAGGCTATGCTGGTTTTTATTCCTACCACATTGCAATCCCAGGATTTTAACAAGCTCCCAAAGACATGCAGGTAGCCTAATTGGAGACTAAATTGACCAAATCACAGATTATAGTAAAAAAAATAGCTGACTGAAGTGATCTGTATTGAAGAAGGTTTGCAAATATGCTAAAATTGAAATATTATCATCGCGTGATAACGCACTGATAACGTTTCTCTTGGTTCAATACTGCAAAATAACGAGAAAATTCGTAGCTTTTATTTTGAAATGCCCCGCTCTCATGGCTACCTGAAGTGGGTAGTCAGCGCTGGGTCATGTTGTTTTCGTGAATTTTGGCGGTTCAGTTAACATCTACCTTCACATGAGGTTAGTTGTTCAGAATGACATCAAGTTAAGCAAGACTGATTTAAAGTGAAAGAATCGTAAACGAATAGGGGTAAGTTATTTCATAATATCGATACGGTCAATTTCCATTCGGTGAACGCAAGGCAGAACGTAGCACACTGTGATGTATGTTTGGAGGGGCATGTCAGTTATGGAATGGCGAAGTCACCATGTGTACCGTGTATGCAAGACAAAGGGATTTGCACGCAACTGCATTTTAGCGATTTCTTACACTCGAAGGAAACTCGATCAGTGGGCTCGAAGTTCGTTAGCAATCTTTGCATAGCAGAAAAGACAATACTGCGGCCAAGTAATTTAAGTACCGGAAAAATCAATTTGTTTGCAATGCTCTGCATGGCGTCATGTTCGGATTTGGGAATAGGGAACTAAAACTAACTGGTTTGCCTTTATTATTTCAGTTGTTCGCAGTAGGATATGGTTGCGTCCAAATAGTCTTTTTTGCTTAGGAAGGTTCCTAACTGAGTGAAATAACCCGGAAGTATTTAAGTGGCAGACATAAGAGCTGGTCGAATCCTCTAAAAGTTAAGGAAAGGTGCTTCGATGCTTCCTTTCTTATCTCCTTTAGCATAGGGCACACTGGACCGTCCTTTACGAAAGGAAAGGAGAGAATGCCGTCCCACAATTCCTTGCGGCAGCAACATTTAAAGCGACGCACCATTCGGCCATTCACGAAAACAAACGATCAACATGTCTGAGTTGTGTGGTGGTTCTTAAGCTATTATATGCATAGGCTTTTAATCAGATCAATCAGCATATTAACCATAACAGAAGTCTGTCTTTCAAGAAAAAGGGATAGGAAACGTTTTTAGACCTATGGTGTTTTTAATTCAACATGTTTGAAACTTGAGTGATGATATTTGTAGGCCTAACATGTTATGCCTATCTTGCATTAAATTTAACAGTTATTTTCATACAATCATACTAATTGGGAGTCATGTTGATAAATATGAGTGGACAGGAGGGTGAGCGTGAGCAACCATTCTTAATGTGACAACCATTTTGTTTCACGTTTGTGACTGGTAGTCTGTATTCCTTTTTTTATGTCAATTCCAACCTTGGTAATGAAGTAATATGTTTCACCGGGTTGTGTACTTTTATATAGCCTGCATGGAACAACACGGTAAGAACGCACGGGGCAAAGTATCTAAAATGCGCTTTTTGTAGTCCATCTTCAGAACATTGTAGTTCCACCAGGGCAGACTCACGTCAAAAACATCCGCCGTCGCATAATTACATAGCCTAGTGTAAGTGCAGTCGGATTCTCTTAGCACCGCGGTTGTCTTTTCCTAAAGTCCTTTTGAATTCACCATCACATCTTTCCTTGACCTCATGACGTTTTCCATCGAGGTCAAGGAAAATTGGTTAGGAAAAGACAGGCCTAGGACGTTTTTTTTTTTTTTTTTTTTTTTGACTATTCGTACTGCAGCTTAAGGCCACTTAAAGGGGAATTAAACACAAAACTGGTCAATGGATGTTAGATGTTAACGGATATACAGCTTTGCTTATGACGATGCTATATGTAATATGTATTCTTATGCTCGCCCATGTTTTGATTGCTGCTGTTTTAGGTGCTGAACGCTGAAACAGTATAAGAACTAGAAGGGAAACGTGGTCACGTGGTTCAATACCGTCCTATTCAATACGATACTTACGCATGTGGCACCACCGCAAGATGGCTGCCACGGCCCGGAAACAGAATTATATGATGAGGCTGCCGTGCGTATTTCCAATGGGAGAAATTCAACAAACTTGCTCATGCGCGAATTAGACGCCAAAAGGTCACATTGAGGTATTAAATAGAAACAGGCAATAACATTATACATTTTTCCTGGAGCAAAAACTTTTTTTGGCTGAACAGAACAGAGAAAATTATGACCAAGCCAGTATTCTGATTTCGTTGACTAGGCGGACAGATTTCTGATTGTTCGAGAACAAATGCTATGAGATTTTAAACAGGGTCTTGGGGGGGTCGTCATAAACTGGACTTGGCAACTTGGAAATCAGAGTAAAACCCATCCATTGCAACTTTTTTTACTTTCAGTACATTATAACTGTCGTACGGCTGAAACTAGGCTGAAATTGCCAAATAATTTAGGCTGAACCCCATTGGTCTTGCGATTTTATTTCCTCTCAGACTAACAAAGCTGAAATGAAGACAATGCAAATCTGCACGTTCTGAGGCACTGCAGAAAGGGGGTTCTTCTGCTCTGCAAGAAGAAAACATTAAAAAGTACACAGAAATTGGCGGTTGAAGTGCAAACTATTTTCAAAATTGACCCGAGACTATTTTGTTTGTGATCAGTGTTTTTTAGATTTTTTTATACACACATAGACACAAATGACAAATCCAAACAAACCAAAAACACTACAGAACCAACGATATAACTACAGACGTCATTAATTATTACTACCATTAGGTAGCTTTGCATCAGGTAGCTCATGACATAAGTAAACTTTTCTCATGTTGGTATATAGGGACTGTTAAAAAAAGAAAAACAAAAACATTTATAAAGTAGGCTTAACTGAAAGACAATCCCTGATCTTTGTAGAGATTTCTGCCCGGCCTGCACTGTTGAGGGCTTAGATATAGGCTATTTAGATGTGCAGTGCACTCTACATTCACGATATATTGTTTGGAAAGTACCCAGTATTTCTTCAACACTATGTCTGGATGTATCCAGCATTGCAAGAGTTTTTTTTAATTAATTAATTAATTTATTTATTAATTTATTTATTTATTTATTTATTTATTTATTTATTTATTTATTTCGCATATGTGAAGCCCACCAGGAGCAGTCTGCGCTGAGCCAATGTGAAATTATGAGAAGAGTCATCATTTAGCAGGCATGGGCAGTCATCTGGACTGAATTAGACCACTGCTGTTGCAGACATTCTTATCCAGAGCGACTTACACAACATTTTTACAAAGCATTTACATCCAATTATACAGCTGGATATATAGTGAAGCAATGCAGATTAAGTACCTTGCTCAAGGATACAACAGCAGTGGGAATCGACCTTTAGATTACAAGACCAACTCCTTACCCATTATAATACACATTATATGTACTAATTTACATAGTATTGGACAGACATGACCCCAGGATGCTTGGACAACTTAACATTCCCAAAACGTGTGTAGAAAGCAACATGGCAAACAGCATTGCCCTGACATACAGTACAATGTGGAGAAGTAATCAGTTTCATTTTGAACCATCTATATGGTGTGGCATATGCCTTGTGTGTTAATTTACAGTGAATGAGCTGGTGTGATAGATTCCGAGATGCTTAATTCAGATTCGACCAGCTTTTTGTCCAGTCTGGTGTGGCTCCAGTACTTGCAAGTTCCTTCTCCCATATCAAGTCTGCAGGCAATTTCTTGCAAGTTGCCTCTAGAAGAGACATGTATATATGTGTTACCAGAGTGTTTATTAGGATCTAGCCAGTCTGCCATTGGATGTTTTGGTAATGGCACATTCAACGGAACACCGTGTGCTTTCATTGCTTATTTCAATCTCAAGTATTAACCTGGTAGGTCAAAAGTATACTTGATCTCAGAAAATGCACACATGGCATTCTCATTGTAAATATCACTTCATGAAAAAATTGACCTGAGACTTGATATCACCCTGGGAGGGTGGAAGGGTTTCCTCCATCATTGTTATGCACCTTGTGACCCCCTATGGTCAATCAGGCATCAGCAGGACAGCAGAGTGTAAAAAAAATGCTGCAGTAGGGCCTGCTTGATTAAGGATAAATCCCTTTCCCTGTTTCCCTCCAGGAGCTGCACTTCTGCACACCTTTGAGCAGCAGTATGATGCAGGCAGGAGTCTGTCTGAGACAGGACACTGAGACAGCACTACCAGAGCTGACTGAGCAGCACAGGATCAGACAGAAAGAAGAGAAACTCAGTGGACTGGAGTCTATCCACATGGCAGAATCAAAGACAGAGTGTGCTGCACCAGGACTCAACACACTGGAGTCAGTGTGTGTTACAACACGCAGTGTGGTCAGTAATGTACACCATACATACACATCACTGATAAAAACAGAAACTGATCTGGGCTCCCCCCACACTGGGGGTCTTATTAAGACTGAGACCCTAGACATTGCAGAGCTGCTATGTATAAGCCATCTGCATTCGGACAAGATTAAAACAGAGTCTGTTGATGGTGGATATGTTAAGGTAGAACACATCAGTGAATTACAGGACATTAAATATGTTCATTTTAAATCAGATCAAATGAAGTATGAATCCAGTGAATGTTTGGTGAGTGACATCATGAATACTGTGATGAATGGAGCTGCTGTTGGTCACAAAGACCAGACTGAATCAGGGCAATGTGCAGGAGAGCCAAACCAAGACTGTAAAAATGAAGAAATTCATCATCTGCTGACCCAATGTGGGGATTTAGATCATAACTGTGACATAAACAATGAGAATACTCAGCCCAGAATTGTCCGACAGAAAAGCACAAACAGTCATATTGATATCCAGGGAACAAATGTGATAAATAAACCAATGATAATTAATTCAAGTAAAAACCCAAGCCTATTGACTTTTTTTCATAAGACGACAATTCAGAGAAATCAAAGAAAAGTTAATATGAGTGAAAAGCGGTACAGGTGTACACGGTGTGAAAAGTGTTTTTCACAGAAAAGTACTTTAAATTCCCACATAAGGATTCATACAGGTGAAAAGCCCTACAAATGTACTGAGTGTGAAAAGTGTTTTTCACAGAAAAGTACTTTAAATTCCCACGTGAGGAGGATTCATACAGGTGAAAAGCCGTACAAATGTACACAGTGTGAGAAGGGTTTTCATTCCAAATCTGATTTAAATAGACACATGAGAAATCATACAGGTGAAAAACCCTACAAATGTACTGAGTGTGGGAAGGGTTTTTCCCGAATGTTTAATTTAAATCGTCACCAGAGTATTCATACAGCACCCATGATTAACTCAAGAAAACATCCAGACCAATTGAGTTTCTTTCAAAAAAAGACTATTCGCAGAAGTAAAAGTGAAATGAATACCAGTGAAAAGCCATACAGGTGTACACAGTGTGAGAAGTGTTTTTCACAAAAAAGTGACTTAAAAATCCACATAATGATTCATACAGGTGAAAAACCCTACAAATGTACTGAGTGTGGGAAGTGTTTTTCCCGAATTACTGTTTTAAATTACCACAAGATGATTCATTCAGATCAAAAGCCATACAAATGTACTCAGTGTGGGAAGTGTTTTATACAGAAAAAAGCTTTAAATCGACACAAGATAATTCATACAGGTGAAAAGCCATACAGGTGTGCACGGTGTGAGAAGTGTTTTTCACAGAAAAGTGACTTAAATATCCACATAATGATTCATACAGGTGATAAACCCTACGAATGTACTGAGTGTGGGAAGTGTTTTTCCCGAATTACTGTTTTAAATTACCACAAGATGATTCATTCAGGTCAAAAACCATACAAATGTACTCAGTGTGGGAAGTGTTTTATACTGAAAAAAGCTTTAAATCGGCACAAGGTGATTCATACAGTTGAAAAACGCTACAGATGTACACAGTGTGATAAGTGTTTTAATTCCAAACCTCTTTTAAATACACATATGAGAATTCATTCAGGTGAAAAGCCCTACAAATGTATTCAGTGTGACAAGTGTTTCTATGCTAAATCTAATTTAAATACACATATGAGAATTCATACAGATGAAAAGCCCTACAAATGTACCAAGTGTTGGAAGGGTTTTTTCCGAATATTTAATTTAAATCGCCACCTGAGTATTCATACGGCAGCCATGAAAATGAATTCAAGTGAAAGCCTAATGAATTTCTTTCAAAAGAACACAATTCAACAAAACAGAAGTGAAATTAATACAGGTGAAAAGCCGTACAAATGTACTCAGTGTGGGAAGTCTTTTTCTCGGAAAAGTGCTTTAAATAGCCACAAGAGTATTCATTTAGGTCAAAAGACCTACAATTAGTGTAATCGGTGTTGGAGATGTTTTAATATAAAATACAAGTTTAATATTAATGAGCGTACAGATTAAAAGCCCTAATCTGTATGCTGTTCAGTGTGAGAACAGGTGTTTAGACTAATGGAATTTTCTGGTGTTGAACTAAACATACTGGAATTTGCTATTTGGGCTCACATACGATTTTTTACATCACTTTGATATATATATATATATATATATGTATATATATATACACACACACACACATATATACATAAACACATACACATACATTCACTTGGGCTTTTATGCTAAAATATCCACCAGTAAAAACATTTTAGTGAAAAAACATGCAGCTTTTCTACAGGCTAAAGGGACATTTCCACAGAGTTTTCTTACATAAGCACGACTATAGGGCACTGACTCCTCAAATATGAATATGAGGTTGAGGAAATTTGCACTTGTAATGAATTAATTTTTTTAATCTTGCAACTGCAGTTTTAGAGCAAACCTTTCCTGTTGTATAGTAGCACAGTGTATGCTTCTCTTTGCTGATCGTATTCTAGACAGGCAGTTGAAAACAACTGGGGCAAGCTGGGAGATTTTTCTTTAATAACACGTGTTTGTCCATTTTGTTCTTTAGAAAAAGTAATTCCCTTGTAGTTGGAAGGTTGATATTTTTTGATCATAAAATTGACACGAGTGTAACTTGTTTGGAAAAAAGCAATATGAAAACTGTTTGGAAATACTGTAGAAATAAATGGTTATGTCTATTGCAAACTTGTATTCTGAAAATGAACTTACAGTACTGGCCTTTTTGGTCCTACTACTGTCAATGTTTTAATGTGTATGTGTGCTAAAGCTACAGTGTAATTATTCATCTTCGGACAGTCTGTTTTATCAGACATTAGTTGAGGATCTTTGTTTCACTCTTTATTATTTTATGTTGTTTATCATTTATGTATTAAATTATTTTACACTCTGAATGTGCTCATTCCAAGGCCTCTGCCATGTAAAAATTTGCATAAACTCTTTATTTCCTTCAATGTTTTGTTGCTTTCTCCTTTGTTTCTCCTGTATAAATGTTTATGAATTCCTTTTGTCCATAACTTGTAACACTAATTTTAAAATTGTACAAAAAAGTTTGATTCATATGGGGTATGAATTGTATTAAACATTTTTAATGTGTCAGAACATGTACACTTTTTTATTTTTAAACAATGAATGTTTTCTAAAAACTAATCTTATTCAATTATTCCACCATGTTCATAATCATAAACATTGACATAATATATCAATTATTTTCATTTTTCTGACTTCTGGTCAGTATACAGTGTAAATCGTTTGTCTCAATATATCAATCAAAGTACTAGTCAAGCCTCTTAAAGGCTGTAGTGTTATAAGAAATTTCCTCATATAGCCATTTTGTTGATCATAATAGTCTCTTACTCCATCTGACTTTCTTGTACATTCACACCCACAGCCTGATGGGAAGTGAGCGCTTTGAATGATGAGAGCTGATGTTATGTTAGAGATTATTAGACATGGCATTAATAATGTATTTTTTATTTTTGGCAATGAAAAAATAGCAAAGATACATATTTCAACCAGTATTCAAAGAGGATAATTCATGCAGATTGTATATCAGTATATGAGCAGAAATACTGATATTTTTGGCATCAAAAACTGCCAAGATACAGTGGCAAAAGGGAAGTTGTATGCAACTTGTATACTCGATAGTAGGCAAGTGCGCTGATTCGGTGAAGGCCTCGGTCTCACTCACTGAACTCTGTGATATGGAACGGACGTCACCGCTTGCTTCGGTTGCCGAAGTTGCAGAAACCACCGCACTTCTCAGTTTTCCCATCCGTGCCTTTTTCTAGCAAACTAAGGGCTACACAGTCACATTTTCAAGCCAGATATACCTGAAATACATATAAGAATAATAATCAATTCGTGATTTTCCTTGCTGCAATTTGATAAAGTTGTAGGTGAGTTGTTTTTTTAATCATACTCAGCGGAGAGTTCAACACTAGACTCTGGTTTGTTGTATAGAACACGGGATTATGACTAGCTGATGAATGGATTACAAAGACATCATGGGGAGCTTCCGCCCTGTTCCGCCCTGTTCCTTCCCTGCCCATGCCTTTACACTGTCTGCAGCTCCAGATCCATCATCCAGTACCTCTAAACTGAACTACTCTGAACTATACCATTTGGTCTATTCCTGTTAGCTTTCACCTCAGCTAACCAGTTTATCCCATTTTATTTGTCTGTCTGGTACTTTACACCAGGCTGGCCAGTGGAGGATGGGCTCCCCCTCTATAGCGAGGTTCTCCTAGAGATTTCTTCCCATTGGGGAGTGTTCTCCCCACTGGGAGTTTTTTTTATTTTACCTAATGTATTTGCTATTTTGGGGTTCAGGCCTGGTGTTTTATCTGTTTGCGCTCTCTCCAGATCACTTGATCTGACCCAAGTGGCCAAAACCAGACTTCGTTTTTGAAGCTCATTTCCTGGTGTTGTAGTTCCTGGTTGCTCACTAGCGCCACTACGGATGGCTCCAGTATAGGTGTTTTCATATCCGGTTTCCATGTAAGTCTACGGTACAAATGCGATCAAAATACAAAGTAAATAATTTTTTCTCACAAGAACAAATAATCATAATAGGTGTATTTTATTCGTCTTATGACTGTCCATGGGTCGATTTCGTGATTTATTGCGTTATTTGGGCACAGTGCCAATATTTGTTCTGGACCAATGAGGTACAGCTTGCGTCACTTCCGGATTACTGCCGTGGACTGAGCTACAGTAGGGGCTACAATCTGTGGTCACTGGGGTGGGAGGTGGCGTTTCTTGGCCTTGACATTGCGGCTCCGACCACGGTCCACCTGTGCGAAGTCAGAAAATGCAGGCATCCCATTTTGTAGTGGTTTCATTATAGCGTGTGCTATTTACAGCTGCACTAGGCGACCATAAAATAATCCTCCTCTGAAGTTTTGCGGTAGCCGAGTCATTTTTACTATTTCCTTTAGCCCACTTAACCAAATAATTAGTTGGCAGAAAGCGTAATCAGCTAACGCTTATTTGCTATATGTGGTAGTCCAGTAGCCTATGCTAAAACAGTTCGCAACTTCGGCTACCAAGCCATTTGACTAGCTAGCTAACCCTAACCGGCAAATATTCCATCTGTCAAACGTGTTTGACGGCTTGTCAAACGTGTTTGACGGCTTGTCAATCGTGTACATTCCCGTAAATGTCTACCTGGGCTATGCTGCACGAATGTGACAAAGCTAGAAGCTAGCAAGAAAATAATAATAATTAGAAATTCAATGTACATTATTTTTGTCTTTATGCAACAGGTGGAAAACTTGCTCTTCAAAGTGCGTTGTCATATTTACGCCTGTAGATCAGTTATTAAAATACTTGGTAGATTTATTAATCACCGCTGACAGTGTTAATTTTTATTCGGTAAAAAGTGACTTGCGAACGATCGGTCAGCTAGCGTCACCCAGCAAGTAAACACCACAAACGGCGATGGAGTAGTAGCAGTTAATGGCTCATTAACTGACTGGCGAAAACCTACGACGATAACTTGCTTGGTTAACAGCAGGTCTACCAGACAGTTATATGAAAATTAGCCTAGTCAAATCACCAGTAGTCTACACATCTCTGATTGATTGACCATCAGTGCAGTCGATGTTCTTCCCCTGTAGTTCATATTGCTAATGTGTGAGCTAACCACGGATAGCTTACCTAGCTCACTGGCAAGCTGATATGCTAGCTAAGCATATTCGTTTTGCCGAGAAACATAAATTGAAGATAACTGAACATAATTGTATTATTAATGTCATACATATAACGTGATTACATGACACAGTACAGTCACGGATGGAAATTAAACTCCGTAAACATTTGATCATATATTTTAAAACATAACGGCAGACAGTCAGCTAGCCTTAAGTTCGTTCTGCAATCGTTCGTTCAGGTTGATGGGCTTTTCCGCACCGGACTGTCAATCACATTGTAAAAATCACAAGACCGCTTAACTCTATGGTTTTGGCTCCAAATCGAGAACATGGCCGCGCCCGCCATTGAGCTTCAAAACGTGTTTTACAGACCCACGGAGAGGCAATGGGTGACGTCACAGTAGCTTTGTCCATATTTTTTACAGTCTCTGATCTGACCACGCCTAATCTGCACCACACTCCAGTAGATGGCGGTAATGTACCTTCCATGCAGTCTGTGGCTCCCAATAAACACCATCGAAGAAGCTCGTTTCGGTGTTGTGCCGAGATTTGACTCTCTGCCGAAATTTGACTCCCCCTCGTGTGCACGTGCATAAAGTGGACAGAAATGCGGGGAATTTATGATTAGCCTATCTTTAAATTAGGCTTTGACGTTGTAAAACGAAATAAAGGGAGTTTCAAAGCTGGAAGCACTCGGAATACAAGTCATAGGAACACCTACGATATAGGCTACTAGAGCAGCATTAGGTTTTATGTATGTTTTTCTTTCAAGAACCATGGTCCTTGTCTTTCTAGCCTATTATTTAAAGTAGCATTTTTTTCGATTGAATTCTTAAGATACATTTATTGCAAGGGTTGATGTATACGCAAGCATACAAGTCAAAGTAAACTCAACCCAAGAAAGACGAACGTCTAACAAAGAGCGTAACGTATTAGTCTACATGCTGATAGAGTGTATGCGCGTGCACACAAGGGGGAGTCAAATTTCGGCACAACACCGGAAACTGCATCGGGAAATGCGGGTTGTTCCGTTGGTTGTCTACAAAACTCCGACTTGGTTTTAAAAAAACACAGGTATAGCGGACACGCTCAATGGATCATTCGCCGCCGAGAACTGTACCAAGTTATATCCAATTAAATGAATGAATTTAAGTAATCAATTAGGCTAATACCTGAATCGGTAAGTTTGTTTTCTCCTATAATCCTGATGCTTTAACGGTTATGTTAGTTTTGTTCACCAGTAAGTTTCAAATCGGGCTACTTTCTTTCCTGTTGTGGTTACTTACGATATCCCGTTTCTTCCTAGGCGTCATTGCCTGGCCGCATCTACATTCTCCAGTTCCTATGTACGCACCATGGTAAGAACTTGTGTGTTTCTGTGGCTAGAATTGGGTTCACTTCTAGAAAAGGGTGAAGTATTCTCCGTCTATGGCAATATGCTGCACCATGGTTTGTATTTGTGTTTTTTTTAGGGATGAGGATAAGACTGTCGGGGTGAACACTAGGGATGGTGATTTTCAATTATTTCACAGATGGACTAATCGCATGATGTTCAATGTTCTCGATTTATAGCATGGAGAGGAATCTATTTTTAAAAAACGCACATTGACCGGGTGGCCGCATTGGTTGTAGCCTAGCTATAGAAAATGCATGATCGCACACCCGTACCCAAGTTTTTCCATCATAATAAAGTCTCAGTGCTTTGTGTCTCATCGGAACATGGCGGTGTTTTATTGTCACAGATAGTGTTATTTTCACAAACAATTGTGAATACTCAATTCTGAAAACATGTGTAGTATTTCTCAATGTGCGTTGAATATGGGAGTAGTGCCTGAAAAAGGTCTTAAAGATCCCATGACAATTATCGCAAAGTAGGGGGTTCCCCGGTGTCCTGGCTAAAATCCCAGATCTGGCTCGCAAACTTGCCACCAAATCATCCCCTGATTTAATTGGCTAAAAAAAAGTTCTCTCCCTCAACAACTTCGCTGAGAGCTTTCTGGCCCAAAATGGCTGCCGTGCATCACCCAGGTGGGTGCTACTCATTGGTGATGGGTGAGGTGAGTTCCCTTTCGTCGCTGTAAAGTACTTTGAGCATTCGGAAAAGTGCTATATAAATGCAAGGATGATGATAAGTTCAATCACTCATACGATAACAATCATGCTGTGGCGATTTTGACTTAAAACGGAACTGAATTTTAAAATTAGGGAACCCGGTCGAGTGTTGTCAGCTAGACAGTGGCGTTCATTGCTTAGTTGTAGCCTATAGGTGCCTATTTTGCTACAATACTTAAGCAGGCTGACATTTCCTTTGCCTTGGAATGGCATATTTTGAAACGTATGTTTTCATTACAGTTGACGGAGGTAGTACATTCGCATCGGACAATTTCCTTCAGCACTGGGCATTCAAAAGGCATAATGCTCAACCACTCGGACATTATCGCGCTTGTACAACGGCCCAGCAGCAAGATCGAGTAGGCACGTTTCCGACGAGTAATCGATCAATCCATTGCTCGTACCCATCTCTCCTGAAAATCACTACTAATCAGGCCATGTAGTGGAGCGTGATTTGTCTGAGGGCCAGCTTGTCCGTTCTCTCAGTCTCAGTATGAGAGACAGGACGTACAGGCTTATTAAGAATGTTCAGATAGCTCAGGTCAGATATTGGGCTATAGCTAGATAGCTAAAATTAAATACACACAATGAGTAAGTGCTTATGTCATGTGCTACTTCTAAGTAGCCACCCCTGTAGACAACAAGGATGTTCTAAGACTAGTGGAAATTCAAGCCATTTTTCTGCGTGGTCTAAGATTATTAGAAAGTTAAACTACATTTGACAATGAATTCATTAAGTAGGCCTGGAATTGGATTTTTTTGTTGTTGCTCAAAGCCAGTTCTTAGGGGAGAAAAAATGAATTCTTAATGAAACACCATGCACCCTTTTCAATCACTCTGCATCTCATGATGGACCTATTTCACTGCATTTTTATTTTCCTTAATAGTCATAGTCAAATCCTTATCAAAAATCAAACTGTTTTTTAAAATCAGGTTTAGTGATAAAGCTATTTCCCAAGTAGCATTTTTGTATCCATCAAGAAGCAATTTATACATTTATACTGTGTTTTGTAATTAAGGATTACAAAATTTAATTACATTAATTACAGAATTAAATTAAACGCACCTCCACAACCCAAGACAGGGGCATGAATGGACTGAGGGATATTGTCCTTATCCTTATGCAGCTCAGTCTTCAGGCCACCTTATTGCTACGCCCAGCCCTGTCCTCAATATTTTGTGTTTTCTTGATTTTATGTGGCAGGAGTTTTCTTCTCTCACTGACCAACAAAGCTGAAACAAAGATTCTGCAATTAGAAAACACAAAAAAAAACACACAAAGTGACAATTCAAGCAAAAACTTGACTTGGTATCACTCAGGACAGTGAAAGGGACGGTTTCCCCCTCCTCATATTGCAAGAGCATCCTCTGTGGTCAGTCAGGCATCTGCGGGACTGCAGAGTGTAAAGCTGCTGCAGTAGGATCTGTTTGATTTAGGATAAATCCCTTCCCCTGTTTCCCTCCAGGAGCTGCACTTCTGCACACCTTTGAGCAGCAGTATGATGCAGGCAGGAGTCTGTCTGAGACAGGACACTGAGACAACACTACCAGAGCTCACTGAGCAGCACAGGATCAGACAGAAAGAAGAGGAACTCAGTGGACTGGAGCCTGTCCACATGGCAGAATCAAAGACAGAGTGTGCTGCACCAGGACTCAACACACTGGAGCCAGAGTGTGTTACAGCACACAGTAGGGTCAGTGATGTACACCACACACACGCATCACTGATTAAAACAGAAACTGATCTGGGCTCCTCCCACACTGGAGATCTTAAGACAGAGAACCGAGACGGTACAGAGCTGGGATATGTAGCCCATCTGCATCCTGACCAAATCAAAACCGAGTCTGTTGATGGTGGAAATGTTAAGATAGAACACTTCAGTGAATTACACGATATTAAATATGGTAATATTAAATCAGATAAAATCAAGTATGAATCCAGTGAATGTTTGGTGAGTGATCTCATGAATACTGTGATGAATGGAGCTGCTGTTGGTCACAAAGACCAGACTGAATCAGGGCAATGTGCAGGAGAGCCAAACCAAAACTGTAAAAATGAAGAAATTCATCATCTGCTGACCGAATGTGGGGATTTAAATCATAACTGTGACATAAACAATGAGAGAACTCAGCCCAGAATTGTCCTACAGACAAGTACAAACAGTAGGAAAAAACATATTGATTGCCAGGGAACAAATGTTACAACTGAACCCATGATAATTAAGTCAAATAAAGACCCAAGCCTATTTTTTCAAAAGAAGACAATTCACAGAAATAAAAGAAAAATGAATACAGGTGAAAAGCCATATAGGTGTACACAGTGTGAGAAGTGTTTTTCACAGAAACGTGTTTTAATTGTCCACAAGAGGATTCATACAGGCGAAAAGCCGTACAGGTGTACACAGTGTGAGAAGTGTTTCTCACAGAAAAGTACTTTAATATCCCACAAGAGGACTCATACAGGTGAAAAACCCTACAAATGTACTGAGTGTGGGAAGGGATTTTCCCGAATGTTTTATTTATATCGCCACCGGAGTATTCATACAGCACCCATGATAATTAACTCAACAAAAAAACCCAACCAATTGCATTTCTTTCAACAGAAGACAATTTGCAGAAATAAAAGTGAAATTAGTGTAGGTGAAAAGCCATACAGGTGTACACATTGTGAGAAGTGTTTTTCACAGGAAGGTGACTTAAATATCCACATAATAACTCATACAGGTGAAAAACCCTACAAATGTATTCAGTGTGAAAAGCGTTTCACTTTAAAATCATATTTAAATACACACATGAGAATTCATACAGGTGAAAAGCCCTACAGATGTATTCAGTGTGATAAGTGTTTCAGTGTTAAATCTCATTTAAATACACACATGAGAATTCATACTGGTGAAAAGCCCTACAGATGTATTCACTGTTGGAAGTGCTTTACCCAACAAGGTACTTTAATTCGCCACCAGAGTATTCATACGGCACCCATGATACCTAATTCAAATAAAAACCTGAACAAATGCACTCAGTGTGGGAAATGTTTTTCAAAGAAAAGTCTTTTAACTTATCATAAGATGATTCATACAGGCGAAAAGCCATATAAATGTACTCAGTGTGAGAAGTGTTTTAGACAGAAACAGGCTTTAAAGTGCCACGAAATGGTTCATACGGGTGAAAAACCCTACAAATGTACTGAGTGTGGGAAGTGTTTTTCCCAAAATAGTGTTTTAAATGACCACAAGATGATTCATACGGGTGAAAAACCCTACAAATGTACTGAGTGTGGGAAGTGTTTCTCATTGAGAAGTGCCTTTAATTACCATAAGGTAATTCATTCAAGTGAAAAACCCTACCAATGTACACAGTGTACAATGTGTTTTCATTCCAAATATGGTCTAAATAGGCACGTGAGAATTCATACAGGTGAAAGGCCCTACGCATGTATTCAGTGTGATAAGTGTTTCTATACAAAAACTGATTTAGATAGACACGCGAGAATTCATACAGGTGAAAAGCCCTTTGAATGTACTCAATGTGGGAAGTGTTTTTCCCGAAATAGTATTTTAAATGGCCACATGGTGATTCATTCAGGTGAAAAACCCTACCAATGTGCAGAGTGTGGGAAGTGTTTTTCTCGAAATAGTGTTTTAAAGAACCACATGATGATTCATTCAGGTCAAAAGCGATACAATTGTCCTCACTGTGGGAAGTGTTTTTCAAAGAAAAGTTATTTAAATAGCCACAAGATTGTTCATTCAGGTGAAAACATCTAGAATTAGTGTACTCCTGTGTTGGAAATGTTTTAATACAAAATACAAGTTTAATATTAATGAGCGTACAGATTAAAAGCCTTAATCTGTATTCTGTTCAGTGTGAGAACCTGTGTTTGACTTGTGGAATTTTCCAATGTTGAACTAAACCTAATGGAATTAATTATTTGGGCTCACATATACAATTCATGTATATATCACTTTATATATATAAACATACATTCACTTTGGTTTTATTTCTGTTAATATTATGAACCATTATAATTTGCTATCATGCAGTTGAACTGTCTAAATCAAGCATATAGTATAAAATTGCCAGCTTTTTCCAATATGAGGTTGTGGAACTTTGCGCTTGTAATGAATTAATTTTTTAATCTTGCAACTGCAGTTTTTGAGAACCTTTCCTGTTGTATAGTAGCGCAGTGTATACTTTTCCTGGTTGATCATATTCTAGACAATCAGTTGAAAACAACTGGGGCAAGCCGGGATCCCATTTTTCTTTAATAACACGTGTTTGACCATTTTGTTTTTTTGAAAATAATTCCCTTGTATTTGGAAGGCTGTTATTTTTTGATGATTGAATTGGCACTAGGGTAACTTGTTTGAAAAAAAAAAATACAATTTTAAAACAGTTTGGATGCACTGTAGAAAGAAATTGTTATCTTTATTGCAAACTTGTATTCTGAATATGTGTTGCAAACTTATGAACTTATGGTTCTGGCATTTTTCCTGCTACTGCCAATGTAGAGGCTTTAATGTGTATGTGTGCTAAAACTACTATGTAATTATTCAATTTTTGACAGCATGTTTTATCATACATTAGTTGTGGATCTTTGTTTCACTCTTTAATATTTTTTGTTGTTTATCAATTCTGCATGAAATAATTTTACACTGTGAATGTTCTCAGTCCATGGCCTCTGCCATGTAAATATTTGCATAAACTCTCATAATCTTCAATGTGTCATGCTTTCTCCTTTGCTTCCTGTGTATAAATGTAGATGAATTCCTGCTGTCCATAACTTGTAACACTTTGTTCAATTGTACAATATGTTTGACTCATATGGGGTGTGAATTTTATTAATCGTTTTAAGAATTTTTAATGTGTCAGAACATGCAAACTTTTTTAATAATGAATGTTTTCTAAAACTCATCTGATTCAATTATTGAACATTCTAAGGAATTTATTTCAGGCGATTTATTTTTGGCATTTTATTAATATTTAGAAGAACATTAGGAACATGCATTGGTCCTCATCACCATATTCATAATCATCATAAACATTGGCATAATATATCAATTATTTTCATTTTCTGACTTCTGGTCAGTATACAGTATAAATCTTTTGTGTCAATATACCAATCAAAATACTAGTCAAGCCTCTTAAAGGTTGTAGCATTCTTTGAAATTTCCTCATATAGCCATTTTGTTGATCATGCTAAGCCGCGTTTCCACCAAAATTACCCGGAACTTTCAGTCCCAGGAACTACTTTACCAGGAACTAAAAGGTTCCTTCAGCCAATGGTTGTCTGCGTTTCCACTGGAGTCTAAAGTACCGCGAAGATTAGGCAAATTGGCCCACTGACGTATGAAAAAGCGACGTTGTCGTCGGTCCATCTGTCATATGATTTCTTCTGTAACCCCATACTACCACCGAAGTAGCCTACATTATTTTCTAATAACCGGGACAGCCCGGAGGGGTTTATTCCACTTATACAACGGGTTACCAACAATGACTATATATGGTTACTTTTGTATTTATTGATTTTCATATATCCTCTCAAACACATTCATTATGTTTTTATGCAAACATTCGCTTTCATGTCTTGACATCCGAAGCGACAGAATGCATTCACATTTATATGTATAACTGGCAACAGCAGCAGAAAACATGCACACGTTGTAAACAATTTGCTGTTTGATTACTTTCTCGTCGTCAATTCCATATAGGCTAATCGCAAAATGGCAAGAATAGAACGAAAACTCGGACTTGCGTGAAAATGTAAATTAGTAGTGGTACAGCCACCGTTTGCTTTCCTTCGAAGTTACTGCTAGCCGAGCAGCGAAGTGTGCCCTCCAGATGCGAACCATGCACCATAAATTAGTCCATAGTCTTCCTGGTCTTTTCGTGGAATTGAAAAATGGCAGTAAAATTGAGTAAAATTACGGCAGTCTGAAAAAGCTAAAGGGAAGATTACTAGAATTAACCGGAAGGTGATTTCCAGTTTGCTTGTACTGTATCACCAATGTTAATTACGCAGAACTACCGCATACCTCACATCTGTATCAAACGTTTTGAGTCAATTACAACGGGCTAACAAAGAAAATCCGGAAGAAAATATTCAGCAACCGAATTAATCCGTTTGAATGTTTTAGTACGTAATATGCTGTCCCAGCATGAATGCTTAGCATTTTATAAAACGAATACTAAAGCAAGAAAAGAGCAGAAGAGCACACGTTATAATTCCAAGACGTTGGCAGGCTATAACCAAAAGTAGGCTACTGCGCCGCATAACATACAAGTTTGATTTGAAGTTATTATGAAAATAAATTGGTTTGCCTCTGCATATTTTCAAACATGGCGGGTAATGGCAGAAAATAAATACAACACAAATGCTGCGAGTACTCGACCAATCAGAAATGTTCCGCGCTGCAAGCTCCACCCAAAAGGTTCCTGTACTTTCGGAAAGTACTACCCCCTGAGCAGGAACCTTTTGGGGGGTAAAATAAAGCCCCAGGAACTAAATTTAGACCCTAGTTCCTGCGGTGGAAACGCACCGAGTTCCTCAAAAGGTTCCTAGTTCCGGGGTATAGTTCCTGCGGTGGAAACGCGGCTCTAGTTTCTTACTCCATCTGACAATGAAAAAATAGCAAAAATACATAATACAACCAGTATCCAAAGACGGTAATTAATGCAGATTGTGTATCAGTATATGGGCAGAAATCCTGATTTTTTTTTTTTTGTGCATCAAAAACTGCCAAGCTACAATGGCAAAGGGGAAGTTTCAACAAATCATACTGGGGATGTGTCCGAATTGGCACACTTCCCTACTATTGAGTGTGCAAGTTGTATACTGGGTAGTTGACAAGTGCACTGATTTGGAGATGCCTTGGGGCTCGCTATTGGGGAAAAACTCTTCCAGGTTGTGCAGCCCTGAAGTGTCAACCTGCGCAGTCATTTGAATCTGAAGAAAAACACGTTTTCAATGTAGAAAAATGCCAAGTGACTCACACACAAAGCAGTATGAGTCATTAACACTCGCAAAATCTAGGCCTGCCATTAGATGTACTGATATCAAAATTGCACCAAGTTACAATAAACAATATTGACTGCCTTAGCTAACACACATGAAATGCAATGCTGCTACCCAATGCTTCCTAAAATCTTTCAATTCTTTCTTCTTGGCCCTGTGTTTTTTAATCTTACCACGTGAAGAGAACGTGGTCATTCAAAGCATGTGCTATATCGAAGTGTGCATTTATAGTGGGAATAATTTGAGCTGTTTTACAGCAATGTATGTTTTTTTTTAATTACTACTCAATATGTTTAATGAACTGCATACATGCATCGCTTTGGGAAGCACGTCTTGAATAGAATGCATGAATAAAATTGTTTTGTTTTGAATATTCTGTCCAGAAAGAAGATATGTAATTGTTTAACATTGCAGAGGAAATTGCACTATTGTTCTTAGTTGGCAACACTTCATCAGAATATCAAGCCTATAGTACATGATTGGGGCAAATGTGTCTGGATAGGTTTGTAAGATTAAAACCTAGTATATGGTGGGCATGAATTTTCTTTGTGAAATGTGCTTGTGGTTTTAAAAAAGGCAGTCTCAGCTCTGGTTGTATTCGATGTGGCCTGGCAATCCTGAAGTTCAGCAGTCCCAAGTCCACAACGTTACCAGTGAGCCATGAACTTACTAGCTGTTCTGACAGGAAATTTTCTTGGGCAAAAGGATAAGTCCATTTTGCGTGTGTGAGATATTTAAATTGTCTGGTGTAGGTAAAGGATTGGCTGGTGTCGGTAAATGTTCAATGGAGAGACATTGTGATGTAATCTGGCAGGAAAAAGAAGAATAAGAAAACGCTAAATCCCCTAAATTTTGAGCTTTGTTGTGCAGTATAAAAAAGGCTTAAAAACAACTGAGTAAAACAAGACTTGTAAAAAGGACTAAATTTATTTATTTATTTATTTATTTATATATATATATATATTTTTTTTTTTTTTTAAATACCAGCAGTACAACTGTTAGCGGCTCACCTTCTCTCCCTCTGTCCCTACTAACAGACACTTAAATAGGCTGAGCCAATCCGTTGCAGCTGGGTTTCAGTTGCCTCCAATTAACAAATCAAATCAATTAAATTAAACTATTTAATTAAACAATAAATACAATCAGTTAAACAACTAACAAGCTTGTGAAGGGCCACTCCTTCACATGCAGACTAGCGAAGTTGTTTGTGAATTCTGTCTGTTGAAATAGGGTCAAAAGGTACAAAAATGAATATTTTTTACAGTCTGAGATTCTGTGGTCAGTGTGGTTATTTCTGTACAGGAAAAACCAGAAAAGGGGAAAACTCTCCGTGCTGTATAGGTATGGGGCATACCGCACCACCAAGGCGTAACTTGGCGAGATGGCATACCTGCCATCCCAACATGCATGTAAATTGTTCGCAATCCACACACTATATCAGAAGTGCTTAATGGAGAAACCTTTCCATGGATTCAGCCTGCCCTAGTCAGTTTGTGATGCAAAAGATGTATTCCTGGCAGTAGCGCTACAATATTAGCTAGATTACATCATTGAGGTTAGAATGCGAAATCACGATTCACAAATCATCCTAGACATTTTTATGTACGAAATTGTTCCTCATATTCGCAAAATAACTCTATAATATGTAGCGTGGATGCTAGTGTCCCACTTTGCTGTCATAGACTATTTTAAGATTGCGCCAGTCCCCCTCTTCACTTCATGGCCATGTACTGCTTCAGCCCTGTTCCTTCCCTGCCCATGCCTTGACACTGTCTGCAGCTCCAGATCCATCATCCGGCTCCTCTAAACTGCACTACTCTGAACTATACCATTTGGTCTATTCCTGTTAGCTTTCACCTCACCTAAGCCACATTATTTCAGAAATTGCTATGCATGGCATGAAGAATAAAATCCCATTATGTTATTGTGTTGCTTTTAAAGTGATTGCAAACAATCACTTGAAAAGAGGTAACATTTTTAACAGATCAAATTAACAAGGGGAATTAATAGGCTCCTAATTAGGTTGCTGAACACGTGCTTAAGTGCTTTAAGTGCATACTATTTCCCTTAAACTAATTAGCACAATACAGGTTTGACTCGTCATTATTTTCTTTGTTTTTGAATTCTTTGTTCAAGTGATTAGATTTAGTGGCCAGGTGTCCACACTTTTCCCAATTAGGAACCTGTTGATTTGCCTCAGTCTTTATTTTGATTAGTTAAAAAGTTTTTTTTAACTTCTTTACGTAATTGTCTCCAGTATAGCGCAATGTGAATATGGGACTTTTATTCTTTATGGCATGCATAGCTATTTCTGACACAAGGTGGCTTAAGTGGGCAAATAATCCCTCTGACATGAGAAGCACCCAATTAAGGAAAAATAATAGCTTGTTAAAATTCTAAGATTGCAACTGTGGTTGGAACGAAAACCAACCATACACAGTGTGCCCCAAGGACTAGGGTTGAAAACCACTGCTTTACACCAGGGTGACCAGTGGAGGATGGGCTCCCGCTTTGTCAAGATTTCTTCCCATTGGGGAGTTTTTTCTCGCCACTGTTTGAGGGTTTTCTCCCCACTGGGAGTTTTTTTTAACCTTTCTATTTGGGGGTTCAGGCCTGGTGTCTCTGCTCTTTTTGCTCTCTTGCCTGTCCACCTGATCAATCAGAAACCACGCCTAATCTGCGCCACACTCCAGCACAGTAGGTGGCGGTAATGTATCTTCCGTTCATATTATCGGCTGCCAATAAACACCATCGAAGAAGCTCGTTCCGGAAACTGCGCTGGAAGATGCAGGTTGTTCTACAGAACTCCGACTTCGTTTTTTTTTTTTTTTTAACAAACAAACAGATATGGCGAACTAGGACAGTGGATTACTCGCCTCCGAGAATTGTATCAAGTTATATCCAGTTAAATTAAGTAATTTATTAATGACCAAACCGGTAAGTTTTTTTGCCTAATACCCTTGATCCTTTAACGGTTCTGTTAATTTTGTTCACCAGTAATTTTCAAATCGGGCTGCGTTCCATTCTGCAGTGTTTACTTACGATATCCCGTTACTTCCTAGGCTTCATTGCCTGGCCACATCTACCCTCTCCGGTTCCCTTGTACGCACTATGATAAGAACTGGTGTAGTTTTGTGGCTAGAATAGGATTCACTTATAGAAATGCGTGAAGTAGTCTCATCTTAACAACATGCTGCACCATGGTTTGTCTTGCAAACATATGTTGACTTTTTACGGATGAGGATAAGACTGTGTGTATGGGGTGTAGCCTACACGAGGGATAGTGATTTTCAGTTATTTCACACATCGACCGATCGCATAATGTTCAATGTGCTCGATTCCAAAATCGATCCACAGCATGGAGAGGCACCTATTTTTAGAACGCATCTTGGGCGGGCTGTAGAAAATGTAAACACTAGTACCCACGTTTGTCTATCAGCATAAAGTCTTAGTGCTTACTTTGTGTCAACAAATAGAGCCATGGTCCGATAAGACACAAATAATTTTATTTTCAACTAAATTGTTGCACGCACACAAAACCAAAATACACAGCGGCTTGGCTGAATACTCAATTCTGGCTGTGACATGTATATTATTTCTCCATGTACGGTGACACTGGAGTTGTGCCTGCAAAAGTTCAATCACCGCGGTAGCAAACATGCTGTGACACAATGTTGACTTAAAAACCGAACTGAATTTTAATATTAGGTAATTCTAGTGGCATACTAGAAACTGGCGTTCGTTGCTTAGCGGAAGTCTATGTATGGGATGTTTGCTAGAATACTTAAGCAGGCTGACATTTCTTTTGCCGTGGAAGTGCATATTTTGAAACGCATGTTTTCATTACAATTGACGGAGGTGGTACATTCGCTTCGGACGATTTCCCTCAGCGTAGGGCATTCAAATTGGAAATTTTAAAAATGTTTTTAAAAAGTTCAAAGGGGACATCTCTACCTGTAAAACCAATGGTAATGTTGTATATTTATTCAATATATAGTCCCAGATATTGACTGTAGAATGACATGCCTTCATTTTTTAAAACGTTGTCTCGTTTATTTCGTTACTCAGTGAGCAGCGTTTTCACTGCCGTATTGGCATATCTTAGGGCTATTGTCGGGTTTATCTTGTTGCTATGACGGAATACGATTTTTGAGTGGTGAAAGAATATTTTTATGAATGCCCAGATAGATAATATTGTCCATTATGAAGTTCAGACCCTCCCCTCACTGATAAAAACTAGACCTGACGGTCTCTCCCAGAACATCACGGCGGTGAGTCGAACGTGCAGGTTCTTCCTGTACAACATCCGGAGAATCCGCCCCTTCCTCACCACCTACGCAACCCAGCTCCTGGTTCAAGTGATGGTCTATCCGCCTGACTACTGCAACTCACTACTGCTGGTCTGCCAGCATCGCTCAGACCCTGCAGCTCACCAGAATGCTGCAGCGCGTCTGGTCTACAACCTCCCCAGACATTCCCATGTCACCCCTGCTCACTGACCTCCATGGCTGCCTGTTATGGCTCGCATCAAATTTAAGACCTTGGTGCTTGCATACCAGGCAGCTAAGGGTCAGCACCAGGTACATTCAGAGGATCATCAGACCCCCCAGCCAGACCTCTCCGTTCTGCCACCTCTGGACGCTTGGCACCTCCCCTCTTCGCGTCTGTACTTCCCGCTCCGTCTGCTGTCTGTCCTGGCCCCCGCTGTGGAATGACCTCCCCGTGACGGTCAGAACAGCAGAGAATTCACCACCTTCAAACGCAGACTGAAGACTCATCTCTTCGGCTACACCTCTCCCACCCTCCCTAGCCTATAGTCAGCTCACTGTACCTAGTTAGGATAATTGATTGTTAGTGTATCTGCAGATTGTTTTTGTCTGATTAGGTGTGATTAATGTGATTCCAGTGCTAGTTTGTACTTGTAGATTCTTGCTGCTGAACAAGCTTACTCTACAGGGTTGGAGTCCTGATCGATGTGTCACTTCTGGCACTACGATCCTTACTTCACTCTAGTGTTTCTTTTGCACCTCTACATCATGAACCTATGCACTTGTTGTACGTCGCTCTGGATAAGAGCGTCTGCTAAATGCCTATAATATAATGTAATGTAATGTAATGTCGGATTACTTAGTTGTTTCGCCATGGATGTCTTCTAGCCACTTGCCGTAAATGAGTTTACGAGATGTCGTAACGCTTTAGATTTGGAGCTACAGCTGTTCCGCACCGAAATTAAAAAAGTCCAAATGGCGGGCAAACAATATGGCAGACATAGGTGGTCCCAAGCTTGTGACAGTGCCAGAGACTGTAAAAAATAGGACAGTGCGGGAAACCATCGCTGCTCTGAAACACGAGCTAGATGCGCCCCAGAAACCTTTGCGGCCAGAATAGTTAACAGGACTGTCGTAGGCTACATCAACTGTAAATATACACCGATACACTTTAAATATACCGATTATATTCCAATACAATGACAAATAATGCTGATGCTATTCAGCATGAATAACAATGCCTTTCTTACAACCACGTTGCTGATGAGTTGGTGTATACATTAACCTACAATAGGCAGGCTACATAAAACCATAATATCACATAATTAAATAATACATAAAATGTTACATTACATTTACTTAGCTGGTGCTTTTATCCAAAGTGATGTACAAAAGTGCATATCAAGGTCATTGGAACATCTAAAAAACACAGGTTTGATAAGATACAGTACTCATTTTGTACAGGTATTCATAGCTAAGAACACTGTCCAGTTCACACAGTGAACATTATTTTGACCTAACTTATGCTAAGTCAAACTCGGGGGCAGTACAAGCTACTACATTAAAACCATAATACAAAGTACAATAAGTGCTGGACTGGAGGAACATGTAGCCTAACATGAGTGGTATGAAAGATGGGAATTTAAGTGAAATGATCTGAAGAGTGGTGGCAGTTAGTCCAGGTATAGTCTGAAGAGATGCGTCTTCAGACCATGGTGGTAGATGAGTAATGAGGAAGTGGGGTTTCCCACCTCATAGTGCAAGCACACATCCCTGTGGTCTGATAGGTATCTGCAGGACTGCATATTGTAAAGAATGTGGCAGCTGCTGCAGTACGGCCTGTTTGATTAGGACTAAATCCCTTCCCCTGTTTCCCTCCAGGAGCTGCATGTCTGCACACCTCTGAGCAGCAGTATGATGCAGGCAGGAGTCTGTCTGAAACAGGACACTGAGAGAACACTACCAGAGCTCACTGAGCAGCACAGGATCAGAAAGAAAGAAGAGGAACTCAGTGGACTGGAGTGTGTCCACATGGCAGAGTCAGAGACAGAGTGTGCTGCACCAGGACTCAACACACTGGAGCCAGAGTGTGTTACAGCACACAGCGGGGTCAGTGATGTACGTCATACACACATATCACTGATTAAAACAGAAACTGATCTGGGCTCCACCCACACTGGAGATCTTAAGACAGAGAGGCTCGACAGTACAGAGCTGGGATATGTAATCAGTTTGCATGCTGACCAAATAAAAACGGAGACTGATGATGGAGGATACCATAATGCAGAACACATTAGTGGCTTGCTGGATGTTAATTATATTAGTATTGAATCGGATCAAATTAAGTGTGAGTCTGCTGAAAGTTTAGTGAGTGGTCTCATGAATGCTGTGATGACTGGAGCTGGTGTTGATCATAACGACCAGACTGAACCGTGGCAGTGTGCAGGACAGCCAAACACAGACTGTAAAAAAGAAGAAATTCCTGATCACCCAACCCAATTTGGGGACTTAAATCATCACTGTCATATGAACAATGAGATTAGTCAGACGAGAATTGTCGAGAAAAGTGTTGGCAGTAGCAAAAAAAATATTTGCCACAGAACGAATGTGAAAACTGAGCCCATGATCACTAATTCAAGTAAAAGCCCAAATCTTTTGAATTTCTTTCAAAATGAGACATTTCATAGTAACAACAGTGAAATTAATACCAGTGAAAAGCCATACAAATGCACACAGTGTGAGAAGTGTTTTAATACCAAATCTGGTTTAAATAGCCATCACCAAGTCCATACAGGTAAAAGACCCTACAAATGTTTTCAGTGTGAGAAGTGCTTTTCCAGAAAATTTAATTTAAATACCCACCAGAGAATTCATACAGGGGAAAAGCCCTACAAATGTTCTCAATGTGGAAATTGCTTTTCCACATCATCTCAATTAAATACCCACCATCGTTTTCATACTCGTGAAAAGCCCTACAAATGTTCTCAGTGTGGAAATAGCTTTTCCACATCATCTCAATTAAATACCCACCATCATTTTCATAGTCAAGAAAAGCCCTACAAATGTAGTGTGTGTGGGAAGTGCTTTTCTACATCATCTGTGTTAAATAGGCATCAGAAAATTCATACAGGTGAAAGGCCCTACAAATGTACTCTGTGTGGAAAGTGCTTTTCTACAACATCTATTTTAAGTAGCCACCAGAAAATTCATTTAGGTGAAAAGCCGTACAAATGTACTGAGTGTGGGAAGTGTTTTTCCCGAGTGAGTATTTTAAATGACCACAAGATTGTTCATACAGGTGAAAAGCCACACGTATGTGCTCAGTGTGGAAAGTGTTTTTCCCGAGTAAGTATTTTAAATGACCACAAGATTGTTCATACAGGTGAAAGGCCATACATATGTATTCTGTGTGGAAAGTGTTTTTCACAGGAAAGTGCTTTAAATCGCCACAAGATGATTCATACAGGTGAAAAGCCATACACATGTACTCTGTGTGGAAAGTGTTTTTCACAGAAAAGTGCTTTAAATCGCCACAAGATGATTCACACAGGTGAAAAGCCGTACAAATGTACTGAGTGTGGGAAGTGTTTTTCCCGCATAGGTGCATTAAATCACCACAAGATGATTCATGCAGGTAAAAAGCCTTACAAATGTCCTCTGTGTGGGAAGTGCTTTTCTACAACATCTATTTTAAATAGCCACCAGAAAATTCATTCAGGTGAAAAGCCCTACAAATGTCCTGAGTGTGGTAAGTGTTTTTCCCGAGTAAGTATTTTAAATGACCACAAGATTGTTCATACAGGTGAAAAGCCATACACATGTACTCTGTGTGGAAAGTGTTTTTCACAGAAAAGTGCTTTAAATCGCCACAAGGTGATTCATACAGGTGAAAAGCCATACACATGTACTCTGTGTGGAAAGTGTTTTTCACAGAAAAGTGCTTTAAATCGCCACAAGATGATTCATACAGGTGAAAATCCCTACAGATGTACTGAGTGTGGGAAGTGTTTTTATCACATAGGTGCATTAAATAGCCACAAGAAAATTCATTCAGGTGAAAAGCCCTACAAATGTTCTCAGTGTGGGAAGTGCTTTTCTACAACATCTATTTTAAATCGCCACAAGAAAATTCATTCAGGTAAAAAGCCATACAAATGTACTGAGTGTGGGAATTGTTTTTCCCGAAAAATTGATTTAAATCGTCACAAGGAGATTCATATAGGTAAAACGGTCTACTGTTAGTGTACTCGGTGTGGGAAATGTTTGAATACATAAACAAATTTAAATATTTGTCAGCATGTTCTCATGGATGAAGAGCACTACTTTTGTATTTAGTGTTGTAAGTGTCTTAATATAAAGTTTGCCTACGAGTGTATACAGTGCAGGAAACTGAACATTGTGCCAGAGAATTCATACAGATGAAAAGCCCAAAAAAATGTATTTCTTTTGGGATGTGTTTTTCAGAAACAATGCTTTCTGATAAACAAATGACAGACCATTGATGTGGGCCAGTGGGTAGGTTTGTCATTGTTGCATTGTAATTGCCACAAGGTAAAATTCCCAGCGAAAGTCCTCAGTGTGTCTTTTTTTTCCCAAAATCTACATTAAACACCAGAGAATTTATTTGCTTTTTATTGAACCTTTTTTTTTACCCAGGGTAGGTTCACTGTGCACGGATGCTCTTTTACAGGAATGCCCTGCTTCACACTCATACACATTCACACCTGGGAGCTGCCCAGCACAACCACAATCCTCCATTGTTGGCCACTGAGCAGCTCCACTGGAGGGAGAGAACGTTTTTTAGCCAATTAAATCGGGATGATGAGGTGGCAAGTTTTGGCAAGAGCCAAATCTTGGATTTTAGCCAGGACACCAGGGAACCCCCTACTCTTTGCGAATAGTGTCATGGGATCTTTAATGACCACAGTGAGTCAGGACCTCGGTTTAACGTCTCATCCGAAACGCAGCATCTCCTACAGCACAGTGTCCCCGTCACTGGTGCATTGGGGTTTTATTTAACCAGAGGGAAGATTGCCCCATGCTGGCCTACCAACACCACTTCCACTTCCTGGTGGTCTCCCATCCAAGTACTAACCAAGCCCACACCTGCTTAGCTTCAGACAGTTGACAGGAGCAGAGTGTGTGGTGGTATGGCTGCTGGCATAACAATGAAAAACCCTACACATGTCTTGAGCTTGGGACTTGTTATTTAACAAAATCTCATGTAAATTTCCACCGGAGTATCAATTCAGGGTTGTACATATTCATTCACACACTATGGGAATTGCTTTTAAAAAATTTTTAAATAAAATTTTAATAGCGACCAAAAAAACAGTGGTACACATGAAAATTTAAGATAAAAATCGTAAAATAAATGGCTAAATAAAAAAAATTGTATTCCAGAAAACAAAGAAAATCATATTGAAGCAAAGGTAAAAAGGAAAGTTTTGAGTTTCTGTTGAAAAATATCAAAACTTTCAGCTGGCCTCAATATTTATCATTGAAATATTTAATATTTGGTTCATAATCTTGGCCAAAAATACTGTAAAAAGGAGTGTTGTGTGAGTTTGTTTATTGAGGAATGGTTCAAAATACCCCATATGGTTTGAAGTGATACCAGAAAAAAAATCATAATTGTGAAAAGTCATTACCACAGTGGTTCATCATGTTCCTTTCAACAACAGATTAAATTCAGAAACTGAATTAATGTAACCAGTCAGTGTGAGAAGTTTGCTTAGCATGCAAAATGTACTTTTGTAAGTTGCTTTGGCAAAAAATCCCTTGCTAGATGATGAAATTATAAATTAATATTTTTAAACAACTTCAAATATATAATAATATGTTTTTAAAGTTTTCTCTTCCCATTGTGAACATTATAATTCTAAGCCACATATATTATTTTAATTGTTTAAATCCAACATGCATATTAATTTCAAATTATTCTGGTAAAAAAATAAATAAAGCTTTTCTACAGGATAAAGGGACTTTGCATCAGAGCCTTCTCATCAAAGCACCACTGTACGGTACTAAGTTTTATGGGGGAAATTTGCTCTTATAATGAGTTATTTTTGTCACCTGCTTTTTTGTCGTAAACTTTTCTTGTTGTTCAGTGTATTGTCCCCCCTATGGTATTCCTTGTTTATCATGTCTTGGATATCATATTTTTCATTTGAAAAACAGCACAATAACTGGGTAAAACTGCAATCAAGTTTTTCTTCAGTAACAAGTGTTTTTCCTATTTTATTCTTTAGAATAAGTAATTTCCCATGTAGTCAAGCTCTGATATTTTTGATGATTAATTTGACACCAATTGTTTGAGAGAAACCATTTGAAAACTGTTTGCATATACAGTAGTAAGAAACAAGGTAGTATGCATTGCCAACATGTACTCTGGAAATGAACTTGAAAGTACTGGCCTTTTCAGTATTTTGCTGCCAATGTGGAGGCTGCACTGTGTCTGATTATTATACTTCAGTATGTTTTATGTGAGATTGGGTCATTGTTTCACTTGTTTTTTTTTTTTGTTTTTTTTTTTCTTTGAATTTAGTATTTTAATTGTGTATTAAATAATTTTGCATTGTGAATGTGCACATACAAGGCCTTTACGTTATGTAAATTTCTCTATAAATGTATATATCCTTTGTAAAGCAATGTGTCATTTACTTCCTGATTTTCTATCTCTGTTTATAAGTATATTTTTATTCCTGTTGCACATAGGTCATAACACTAATTGTGCAATAAATAAATTTGAATCATAAAATGTGATTTGTGTTACTCATTTTCATTGTGTCTGAGCACGTAAACTATTTTTTTTAGAGTAAAAATGTTTTCTGAAAATCATCATCTGAATCATTTACTTGACATTAACAAGAAGGAACTTCAGCCTTCTTTTATTGAGGTACACCTTTATTTTGCATGAGAACAAGATTTGTCATCCCCAATATTCAAATGTGGGTGGATGTGTTATAGTTACACCCTTGCAAAAGTTTGTATGGCAAATACATCTGGTTACATTACATTACAGGCATTCAGCAGACTCTTATCCAGAGTGACTTGCACATTTCTTTTTTTTTTTGCATATGCATTGCATTCATTTATACAGCTGCATACTGAAGCACCTTGCTCAACCGTACAACAGCAGCGTTCTACCTGGGATCAAACCTGTGACATTTTGGTTACAAGACCAACTCCTTACCCATCATACTACACTGCCGCCACACTGTTCTTTTTTTGTTACATTCATATTGCTTTCTCAGAAGCTATTTTCCATTGTTGTCAAATGTTTACATGTATTTATTCAAATTCTATATTATATTTCAGCAATGAATTTGTCTTTGAGCTATATTTTATCCAAGTCACACAACTGTTTTTAACCACTTTGAATGGATGCCAAATGTGGCCAATCCTTGCCCACGTAGAGGGTGTTCTATTTAAGGCTGTATAATTGCAAATGTGAGCATCAAAGATCTGGAAAATGGTTTATACACTATATGACCAAAAGTATCTGGACACCTCTTGCTCTGAGGCTGTTTTTTGTGGTTTCAGCTAGGCCCCTTAGTTCCAGTGAAGGCAAATCTTAATGTTACAGCATATAATCACATTCTAGATGATTCTGTGCTTCCCCAACAGTTTGGTCTCACTCTTGCCTGACCACTTGATCTGACCACATGTAATCTGCACCACGCTCCAGTAGGTGGCGGTGATGCACTTTCCATGCAGTCGGTAGGTACCAATAAACACCATCGAAGAAGCTCGTTCCGGAAACTGCACCGGAAAATACAGGTCGTTCTACAAAACTCCGACTTCGTTTTTTAAAAACACAGATATAGCGGACACGCATAATGGATCATTACTTCTGGGAACTGTACCAAGTTATATCCAATGAAATGAAGTAATTCATTAATGACCGAATCGGTAAGTTTCTTTTCCCCAATAATCTTGATGCTTTAACGGTTCTTTTAGTTGTGTTCGCCAATAAGTTTCCAATCCAAATCCAAACAAATACTTTCTTTCCTATAATGGTTATTTCCGATATCCCGTTTCTTCCTAGGCTTCATTGTATGGCCCACTCTACACTCTCCAGTTCCTATGTGCGCATAGTGGTAACTTGTGTAGTTCTGTGGCTAGAATTCTGTTGACTTGTAGAAACGCGTAAAATATTCCCCATCTGTTGGCAACAAGCTGAACCATGGTTTGTTTTGCATTTTTTAGAGATGATGACTGTGTGTAGGAGTGAACCCAAGGGATGGTGATTTTCAGTTATTTCACAGATCAACGGATCGCATAATGTTCAATGTCCTCGACTCCAAAATCGATTCCTAGCATGAAGAGGAATTTATTTTTTTAGAACGCATCTTGGCCGGGCGGCAGCATTGGTTGTAGCTATAGAAAATGAATGATCGCACACCCGTAGCCAAGTTTTTCCATCGTAATAAGCCTATTTCACAAGATGGCGACCAAAACCGGATGTAGGAATACTTTGTTTCCGGTTACCGTTGCTATGGACGCAAGTTTATTTCTGGCAGCGAAAAATTGAACCTAAACAGCGACGTGTGTTCTCACAGTCCCTAATAGCTCTGCCAAAGTTCACTGTCCGATGTTATCCGCATGGTCGAAGCATTGCCAGTGAACATTAAGCGGTCTAAACTAGACAAGGGCTATACAAGTTTAGAGAAGCTTATATTCGGTTATGAAGGTAAGTATAACGTTAGCTCTGGTTCGCCAGAAAGCTAAATATCTAGCTTGCTAACCACATCAAGTTAGCCGATTAAAGAGATATTTCACTTAGGCATAACTGTGAAATGTGAAATAGGCCTATAAAGTCTTAGTGCTTACTTTGTGTCAATGAACACTGTCATGGTCCGATAAGACACAAATAATTTTATTTTCAACAAAAAATTAATGCACGCCGACAAGACCAAAATACACAACGGATTGGCTGAATACTCTATTCTGATAGGCCGAGACGTGTATATTACTTCTCAGTGTACGGTGAATATGGGAATACTGCCTGCAAAAGTTCACTCACTCTTATATACGACGATAACTGCTATGACACAATGTTGTGTTGTCAGCTAGAAAGTGGCGTTCGTAATTAGTGGTAGTCTATAGGGTATTTTCTAGAATACTTAGGCAGGCTGACATTTCCTTTGCTTTGGAACCGCATATTTTGAAACGCTTGTTTTCATTACAATTGACGGAGGTTAGTAAATTCGCATCGGGCAATTTCCCTCAGCACAGGACATTCAAACGGCATAATGCTCAACCACTCGGACATTATCCCGCTTATACCACGCCTCACCAACAATAAGCATACTTGTAAACAAACGTACGTTTCAAGAAAGATTTGGCTTATTCCGTTAATATTTTTACATAGGTATAATTAATTAATAAATGGAGCCACGTTCCGCACAGTGTACGTAAAAAGTATGAGTGAGTATAAAACATCGAGTAGATACGTACCGAAGAGTAATCGATCAATCCATTACTCGTACCCAACTCTCTTGAAAACCACAACATTTCAGGCCATATGGAGCGTAATTTGTCTGAGGGCGAGCTTGTCCATTCTGTCAGTCCTAATATGAGAGACAGGACGTATGCCTATGAAGAGTTTTGCTGGTTAGCCGAGGTCAGTTATTGGGTTATAGCTAGATAGCTAAAATTAAGTACACACAATGAGTAAGTGCTTATTATGTCATGTGTTTCTTTTAAGTAGCCACCCCTGTTGAAAACAAGGATGTTCTACGGCTAGTGGAAATTCAAGCAATTTTGCTCAGTGGTCTAAGATGATCAGAAAGTACATTTGACAATAAATTTATTAAGTAGGCCTAGAATTGGAAATTTTGCTCAAAACCAGTTCTTATGGAAAAAATATGAATTCTTAATGAAACACCATGCACCCTTTTCAATCAGTCTTCATGTCATGATGGACCTATTTCAAAAAATTGCAAAACTTTTTTGTATATGACATTTGATACCGTACGTGCACAAGACCACTTGTTACTCTTGCTTTGCCCCATTGCGAATAGTGGCAATAGACTAGCGGCCATAAACCGGAAGTGGCTTCCTGGAAGTTAGTGTAAAGCCCATGACAAATGGTAAATGGACTGCATTTGTGTAGCGCTTTTATCCAAAGTGCTTTACAATTCATGCCTCTCATTCACCCATTCACACACACACACTCACACACTCGCACACCAATGGTGAAAGGCTGCCATGCAAGGTACCAATCAACTCTTTGGGATCAGTTAGAGGTTAGGTGTCTTTCTCAGGGACACTTCGTCACGCCCATGGCGGGGATCGAACTGGCACCCCTCCGACTGCCAGACAACCACTCTTACCTCCTGAGCTATGTCGCCCCATCACATGAAACTTCATTTAACTTGACTTGCTGGTCATCATTTGCATTTCTTGTGTACATGGCAAGTTTAAATTTGCCATATCAAATCATTTCAAATAAAAGAACGTTGACTTTGAATATTGTTCTTAACCTAGCAATAGCCGTTTTTGGTGACGTGTGTGGCACAAAGACTTAAATAATTCTCCTATACATTCTGGCATTTCTGTTTTATTTTTGGAGTAAAATAGTGATACTGATGAAGTCCACTGAATAGAATGAAATTTTAGGCAGCTCCACAACCCAAGACAGGGGCATGAATGGACTGAGGGATATTGTCCTTATCCTTAGGCAGCTCAGTCTTCAGGCCACCTTATTGCTATGCCCAGCCCTGTCCTCAATATCTTGTGTTTCCTTGATTTTATGTGGCACAGGTTTTCTTATTCTCTCACAGACAAATAAAGCTGAAACAAAGATTCTGCAATTAGACTAGAAAAAAACACAAAAAGTGGCAGTTCAAGTTAACACTTTATTTTAAAAATTGACCTGAGATTTGGTATCACTCAGGACAGTGAAAGGGACGGTTTCCCGTAACGCAAGAGCATCCTCTGTGGTCAGTCAGGCATCTGCAGGACTGCAGAGTGTAAAAAAATGTGTCTGTTGCTGCAGTAGGACCTGTTTGATTAAGGCTTAATCCCTTCCCCTGTTTCCCTGCAGGAGCTGCACTTCTGCACACCTTTGAGCAGCAGTATGATGCAGGCAGGAGTCTGTCTGAAACAGGACACTGAGACAACACTACCAGAGCTCACTGAGCAGCACAGGATCAGACCGAAAGAAGAGGAACTCAGTGGACTGGAGTCTGTCCACATGGCAGAGTCAGAGACAGAGTGTGCTGCACCAGGACTCAACACATTGGAGCCAGAGTGTGTTACAGCACACAGCGGGGTCAGTGATGTACATCACACAAACACATCACTGATTAAAACAGAAACTGATCTGGGCACCGCCTACATTGGGGATTTTATTAAGACCGAGAGCCTCGACAGGGCAGAGCTGGGATGTGTAACCCATCTGCACCCTGACCAAATCAAAACAGAGACTGATGATGGTGGATATGTTAAGGTAGAACACATTAGTGAGTTACAGGATATTAAATATGTTCATTTTAAATCAGAGAAAATCAAGTCTGAATATTTGGTGAGTGATGTCATGAACACTGTGATGAATGGAGGTGCTGTTGGAGAGCCAAACCAAAACTGTAAAAATGAAGAAATGACCCAGTGTGGGGTTTTAGATCATAACTGTGACATAAACAATGAGAATACTCAGCCCAGAATTGTTCTACAGAAAAGTACAAACAGAACAGAAACAGAGGTTGCAGCTACCACCAGTAATGTCCAGATTCTAAATAAAGGTCCTAAATCCCACAATTTAGATGAAGGCAATAATACCAGTGGTACCATAGCAGAAACTTTTCTAGATGCATGCAAGGGTTGTCAAAAGCCATTTCAAAGTCTACCTGCACACTTGAGAAGGTCAAAACAATGTCAATTACATTATGACATGAAATCTTTGCATAAACAAGTAATTGTGAAACACGCAGGCCAAAAAACTATATGGATAGCTGCCGGACGTCAAACACTGCAAAAACATAAGCAAACTGAGGCCACGGTAGGCCTAAACCATGTGGAACAACCTCTACTATATCAGAAAGAGAAAGAGTCCACTCCAATTGAAGTCAGTGAAATAAGGATGAAAGTTACAAGGAAGAGAGCGATCCAGGGTAATTGTGTAGATGTCATCGGAAAAAGTGTTTCATCGTGTGATGTAAATAAAAACGCAGAAAGAGATTGTCCCAGAACAAATGAAACCATATGTAAGCAGACCAAAGAAAACCAGAAAAGAACAGAGGTTGCAGCTACCACCAGTAATGTCCAGATTCTAAATAAAGGTCCTAAATCCCACAATTTAGATGAAGGCAATAATACCAGTGGTACCATAGCAATAACTTTTCTAGATGCATGCAAGGGTTGTCAAAAGCCATTTCAAAGGCTGATGGCACATTTGAGCAGATCAAAACAATGTCAGTTACATTACAACATGAAATCTTTGCATCAACAAGCAATTGTGAAACGATCACACCAAAAAAAATGCAGAAGGTTGGACAATGTAAATGAAACAGAATAGGGCAGAATTAGGCAGTTTAGAGATGCAGTTTAACAGGGCCCAATACTTGCATGTGTCTGCTGTAGGCATATTAGGTTTGACAATCAAGTCCAAAAATATAGCATACTCAAAAATAGCCTTCTACTAAATGGTTATTCTGAAGTTATTCTAGACAAAACTGTTGGGGAACCTCCTGTCAAGCTGCTTACAAATGGTGATTGTTGGATATGTCATGATTGTTGCAGGAAAATTGCCCACAACAAAACTGCATTTTGAGCAGGGCTGTAGGCTGACTTTTCCACTGGTGGCACTGGTGCGTCCAACTTTCTCAGGAGGTGGCACCAACATAAGATTCGGTCGTTTTTTTAATTTGCTGTGCAGTAGCTTATTCAGGACCTTAATTCAGGGCTTTAGACTGCGCGTGAAATGGTCGCATATGCAATGTTTTTTTTGGGAAGCGCGTGTTCATGTTTAGTGTGACTGGGGGAGAAATCGCATGGCAATGCAACTAAGTAATCCGACACCGCTAGGCCTAGTTTTTAAAAGAAGACAATTCTCAGAAATAAAAGAAAAATGAATACAGATGAAAATCCATACAGGTGAAAAGCCATTCAGGTGTACACAGTGTGAGAAGGGTTTTCACAGAAAGTTGACTTAAATATCCACATAATGACTCATACAGGTGAAAAATCCTACAAATGTATTAAGTGTGATAAGCGTTTCAGTGTTAAATCTTATTTAAATGCACACATGAGAATTCATACTGGTGAAAAGCCCTACAGATGTATTCACTGTTGGAAGTGCTTTACCCAACAAGGTACTTTAATTCGCCACCAGAGTATTCATACGGCACCCATGATACCTAATTCAAGTAAAAACCCAAGCCTATTGAATTTCTGTCAAAACAACATAATTCAACAAAACAGACATAAAATTAATACAAGTGAAAAGCTGTACAAATGTACTGTTTGGATGCACTGTTGTAAGAAATTATGTCTATTGCACACTTGTATTCTGAAAATGAACTTACAGTACTGGCCTTTTGGTTCTGCTACTGCCAATGTAGAGGTTTTAATGTGTATGTGTGCTAAAGCTACAGTGTTATTATTCAACTTCTGACTGTATGTTTTACCAGACATCAGTTGTGGATCTTTGTTTCACTCTTCATTATTTAATGTTGTTTATCAATTCTGCATGAAATAATTTTACACTATGATTGTACTCATTCCAAGGCCTCTGCCATGTAAATATTTGCATAAACTCATAATCTTCAATGTGTCATGCTTTCTCCTTTGCTTCCGCTGTGTATAAATGTAGATGAATTCCTGTTGTCCATAATTCGTAACACTTTGTTCAATTGTATAAATATGTTTGATTCATATGGGGTGTGAATTGTATTAATCGTTTTAAGAATTCTTAATGTGTCAGAACATGCAAACTTTTTAAAACAATGAACGTTTTCTAAAACTCATCTGATTCAATTATTGAACATTCAGAGGAATTCATTTCAGGCTATTAACATTGGCACTTTAATAATATTTAGGCGAACATTAGGAATATGCATTGGTACTCATCACAATATTTATAATCATCATAAACACTGGCATAATATATCAATTATTTTCATTTTCTCACTTCTGGTCGGTATACAGTATAAATCGTTTGTATCAACATACCGATCAAAATACTAGTCAAGCCTCTTAAAGGTTGTAGCATTATTTGAAATTTCCTCATATAGCCATTTTGTTGATCATGCTAGTCTCTTACTCCATCTGACAATGAAAAAATAGCAAAAATACATAATACAACCAGTATCCAAAAAAGATAATTAATGCAGATTGTGTATCAGTATATGAGCAGAAATACTGATATTCTTTTTGCATCAAAATCTGCCAAGCTACAAAGTGTCAACCTGCGCAGTCATTTGAATCTGAAGAAAAACACGTTTTCAATGTAGAAAACGCCAAGTTACTCACACACACAAAGCAGTATAAGTCATTAACACTTGCAGAAGCTAATCCTGCCATTAGACGCACCGATATCAAAATTACGCCAAGTTAAAAGAAACAATATTGACTGCCTTAACTAACAAACATGAAATGCAATGCTGCTACCCAATGCTTCCTAAAATCTTTCAATTCTTTCTTCTTGGCCCTGTGTTTTTTAATCTTACCACATGAAGAGAATGTGGTCATTCAAAGCATGTGTTATATCAAAGTGTGCAATGGCAATCATTTATAGTGGGAATAATTGTACTCAATAATTTGAGAGGTTTTACAGCAATGTTTTTTTTTTTTTTAATTACTACTCAATATGTTGAACTGCATGCATGCAGTGCTTTGAGTGTATGGGAAGCACATCTTGAATGAAACGCATGAATTAAATAGTTTTGTTTTGAAAAGTCTGTTCAGACAGAAGATATGTAATTGTTTAACATTGCAGAAGAAATTGTACTTAGTTGGTGACACTTCATCAGAATATCAAGCCTATAGTACATGATATAGGGGCGACATAGCTCAGGAGGTAAGACCGATTGTCTGGCAGTCGGAGGGTTGCCGGTTCAAACCCCGCCCTGGGCATGTCGAAGTGTCCTTGAGCAAGACACCTAACCCCTAACTGCTCTAGCGAATGAGAGGCATCAATTGTAAAGCGCTTTGGATAAAAGCGCTATATAAATGCAGTCCATTTACCATTTACCATGATTGGGGCAAATGTGTCTGGATAGAAGGTTTATAAGATGAAATATGTATTTTAGAGGCTGAAATATTGATATGTATTTATATTGGTTTATCAGGCATTTTGGTATGCTTAGTCTGGAAGGTGTGGTTCACAAGGGGGGATGGGCACATAAGCACGAGAAAGAGACAGGTTCCCGTAAAGCCTGCTTCATACTTTCTGCGTCCGCGTGTCCGCGAAAGTACGCTTTGGTCCGCGTGGCGTAAATGTCGTCATCCACGAGGGTCCACGTGGACCCCTATGCGGACGTCCGCACGCAGCCCCAAATTTGTGACCGTGTGGACTGTATGCATAGCAAGTGCGCCAACATCAGCCGTTACCCACATTTATAAAATTCTTCTTTGAAAGAATACAAATACAGCCAAATGGCGTGGGAGAGATCAAAATGCCATTTTTTATGGTGGTTGGCAAACAACGTTATGGTGCATTACCGCCACCAACTGGAATGGAGTGTGGATCGGGAAATGCACATGGGGGAATGGGCACATAAGCACATTGAGAACCAACCACCCTCTGTGTGTGTGCAGGAAGGGGGGATAGGTGGGGGGTTAGGGGGTTGTGGTTGTGGATGTGTGGGAGTGTGTATGGGGATGTTTTCCATCTGCTGGATGAACATAATATAGTTTTATATTATACTAATTCAAAACATTGGTCCTTGGCAGTCAAGGGATCAGCCCCAGCATACGTCCACAAGATCTTCAAACCCTACATGCCAGCCAGACCCCTCCGTTCCGCTACCTCAGGACGCCTAGAACCTCCCCCTCTTTGCACTTGCGCTTCCCGGTCACGTCTCCTGTCTCTTCTGGCTCCAAGATGATGGAATGACCTTCCCGTGGAGGGCAGAACAGCTGAGACCCTGACCACCTTCAAATGACGACTGAAAACTCACCTCTTTAGGCAGCACCTCTCCCCATCCCTCCCTACACCCTGTAGTCTCTAATTGACTATGTAATCTTAGGGTTGTAGCTAGGTAAGCTGTTTATCTTAGTTGACTTAGTTATTGCACTTGTGCCTACTCAACTATTGCTTATATTATTTGCATAGACTGCTTTGTTGCTGTTTTTGTTTGTGTTAATCAGATTAAACTACAGTGTCCATGTTAAACTATGCGGTCATTCCCTGCACTTGGAACTCTACTTTCCTCTAGGGTTTTCAACACACTTGTTCCCGGTTATGGTTACACACTTTCTTGTACGTCGCTCTGGATAAGAGCGTCTGCCAAATGCCTGTAATGTAATGTAATGGAATGGAACGGATGATACCTCATATCCACAAAGGACTAATCATCTGGAGTGCCTAGAGTACCTAGTACCTAGATATACTCATGTCAGCCTGTTAGTGAGCCTAGTTGCACTGAAATTGACAGCAGAGAGGAGGACATTATTTTGTATTCAGAATCTTAGCTGAAGCCTGCCTGGAGGAAGGCCATTCCAACAATGCCGAAATATATAGTCGGCCCTCTTCGAAAGTGCCAGTTAACCAGGACCCTCTTGATCTTGGCTTTGAATCATCTGCTTCTGACACCAATGTAGTGAGACCTACAGAAGAGCAAGCCAGGGACGACTTGGAATAGCACACACTGCTAAAATCTGAATTAACAGTCTTGGCAAGCACTGAGGTAGACCGATGGCTAATAGTAAAAATGTGCAATCGGTTATAGGCTACAATAAATGTGTTAGTGGATTTGAATGCATTTTGCTATAAATATATAAAAATATGAATACACCACATGGCCAAAAGTATGGACACCTGACATTGGACATCTCATCAAAAATGATGGACATTATTATAGAGGTGGTCCACCCTTTGCTGCTGTAATGTCCACTCTTCTGGGAAGGTTTTATACTAGATGCTGAAGCATTGGGGAAAAAAAGCAGGTGACAAAAAGAATCCATTACAAGTGCAAATTTCCCCAAAAAAACTTGGAAAATGTTTCAAAATGTTTATCTGAGGACTCGTACCGTACAGTGGTGCTTTGATAAGAAGGCTCTGATGCAAAGTCCCTTTATCCTGTAGAAAAGCTTTGTTTATTTATTTTTTTACCAGAATAATTTGAAATTAATATGCATGTTGGATTTAAACAGTTAAAATACTATATGTGGCTTAGCATTACAATGTTCACAATTGGAAGATAAAACTTTAAAAAACATATAAATATAATTATATATTTGAAGTTGTTTAAAAATATTAATTTATAATTTCATCATTAGCAATGGATTTTTGCCAAAGCGACTTACAAAAGTACATTTTACATGCTAAGCAGACCTCACACTGGTTACATTAATTCAGTTTCTGGTTTCTGGTATCACTTCAAACCATATGAGGTATTTGGACCATTCGACAATAAACAAACTCACACAACATTCCATTTTACAGCCAAGATTATAAACCATATATTAACTATTTCAATGATAAATATTGAGGGCAGCTAAAAATACTGTTATTTTTCAGCAAAAGCTCAAAACTTTCCTTTTAAGCTTGGCTGATTTTCTTTGTTTTCTCGGATATAATTTTTTTATTTAGCCATTTATTTTACTATTTATTTATTTATTTATTTCCCAGTTTGCTCCTGTTTTTTTTCAACTGCCTGTTTAGAATATGATTGGCAAGGAGAAATACACACTTTGCTAATATACAACAGGAAAGGTTTGCTCCAAAACTGCTGGTACAGGATTAAAAACTGAATTCATTACAAGAGCAAATTTCCACATTATATTGGAAAATGGTAAAATTCAAAATTTTTATTGAGGAGTCAGTACCCTGTAGTGGAGCTTTCATTACATTACATTACATGCATTTAGCAGACGCTCTTGTCCAGAGTGACTTACACAAGTTTTTTACATTGCATCCATTTATACAGCTGTATATATATACTGAAGCAGTGCAGGTTAAGTACCTTACTCAAGGGTGTGTCCAACTGGGGACATATACATATGTCAATCAATCAATCAATCAATCAATCAAGTTTTATTGCCAAGTAGGTTTACACATACGAGGAATTTGTTTTGGTCAACACACCGAGGCAGCCATCCGCGGCACCATCTTATTAGGAGAAATGAGCGAACAGGAGGAAGGAGGAGGAAAAAAACAGTCCTTTCAATGAGACGAGAGGGCACTCGTTTCATTGAAACGAAGACAAACCTCAGCACATAGCAACATCATAAAAACATTACAAACATTACAACAAAACTCGAAGGCTTGCACATGTGGTAGGGGGTAGGGTGTTGGGGAGGGGAAGTGTCGCAGCACAGACACTGGGGGGAGCGCGCAGCCGCTCAGGCGCATCGCATCAACCCTCAGCAGACTGCACTGTAACGGGGGAGGGAGCCAAGAAGGCGTTGAGTAGGAGGTGGTGTGTGTGTTATGTATCTTCGTGTGCATGTGTGTGTAAGTCCATGGACTTCATCTCCACCACAGTCTCAACATTGTCTCTGCCGTCTGATACTGATGACGAGGACACGGCCGTTGCTGTGGAGACGACCTCGAAGAGTCCTGATCCAGAGACAAAGTTCCATAGGAGCAGGGAGGTGGGGGTAGGGTCGAGCATCTGTCTTCATTCAGACAGATATGTGCTAGATTCACAGTTTCAACAGTTCAACTGTATGTATGGTTTAAAAGTATAATGGTTCATAATAGTAAAAGTGTGAACAAAACAATATATATATATATATATATATTCAATAATAATTTATAATTTAGTTTATTCAATTGGCAAAGGCTTTATGCAAACCCACGTATACAAGCAAATTTCACATATAAGCAAACTTCCCACATTAGTTACATTCATTTAGTTTCTCATGGAAGTTTATGTTCTGAAAATAACATAATCAACCATTGTGCTTATGATTTTTTATGTTTTATGGTATCATTTAAACCAGATGGGGTATTTTAAACCTTTCAACAATGAGAAAACATCTTTCCCTCTGAAAGCATTTTTGGTCAAGATTTAAATATTTAAATGATGCACAACAGAAAATCCTTGCACAGAATGCATGCAAAGCGCTTTCCTTTGTAAGAGTTTTCAGCTTATCTTGTAGCAATTTAAAGCACTTGCATATAAAAAACACTTCTCAAGCAGAATTTAATTGGAGCGCTATTCACCTGTAGCATTTCTCTGATGGCAAGGTTGTTAATCTGAATGAACTCTCAGGTGAGTATCTAATGAATATTCTGTATTAAAAAACTCCTCATACTGAATACCAGTAACTCTAATCCATATGCACATTAATATTTAAATTGTACTTCTGTATTAAAACATCCCAAACAGAGTACACTAATTGCATGTCTTTTCATCTGAATGAATAATCCTGTGGCTATTTAAATTACTTTTCTGTAAAAAACACTTCCCACACTGAGGACATTTGTATGGCTTTTCACCTGTATGAATCATCTTGTGGCGATTTAAGGAACTTTTCTGTGAAAAACACTTCCCACACTCAGAACATGTGTACAGCTTTTGACCTGAATGAATCGTCTTGTGGTCATTTAAAACACTATTTCGGGAAAAACACTTTCCACACTCTGTACATTTGTAGGGTTTTTCACCTGTATGAATCCTCTTATGGCTATATAAAGTACTTGTTTGTGAAAAACACTTTTCACACTCAGTGCATTTGTACGGCTTTTCACCTGTATGAATCCTCTTGTGGGAATTTAAAGTACTTTTCTGTGAAAAACACATCTCACACTGTGCACACTTGAATGGCTTTTCACCTGAATGAATCCTCTTGTGGCAAGTTAAAAGACCTTTCAGTGAAAAACACTTCTCACACCGTTTATACCTGTACGGCTTTTCACCTGTATGAATTCTCTTGTGGCGACTTAAAGCACTTTTCTGTGAAAAACACTTCTCACACTGTGTACACCTATACCGCTTTTCACTCATATTAATTTTTCTTTGATTTCTGTGACCTGTCTTCTTACGATCAATATTTTTTTTCCTACTGTTTATACTTTTCTGCAGGACAATTCTGGGCTGAGTATTCTCATTGTTTATGTCACAGTTGTGATCTAAAACCCCACACTGGGTCATTTCTTCATTTTTACAGTTTTGGTTTGGCTCTCCAACAGCACCTCCATTCATCACAGTGTTCATGACATCACTCATCAAACATTCAGACTTGATTTTCTCTGATTTAAAATTAACATATTTAATATCCTGTAACTCACTGATGTGTTCTACCTTAACATATCCACCATCAACAGACTCTGTTTTGGTTTGGTCAGAATGCAGATGGCTTATACATCCCAGCTCTGCACTGTCTAGGTTCTCTGTCTTAATAAAATCCCCAGTTTGGGGAGAGTCCAGATGAGTTTCTGTTTTAAGTGATGTGTGTGTGTGATGTACATCACTGACCCCACTGTGTGCTGTAACACACTCTGGCTCCAGTGTGTTGAGTCCTGGTGCAGCACACTCTGTCTCTGACTCTGCCATGTGGACAGGCTCCAGTCCACTGAGTTCCTCTTCTTTCTGTCTGATCCTGTGCTGCTCAGTGAGCTCTGGAAGTGTTGTCTCAGTGTCCTGTCTCAGACAGACTCCTGTCTGCATCATACTGCTGCTCAGAAGTGCAGCTCCTGGAGGGAAACAGGGGAAGGGATTTAGCCTAAATCAAACAGGTCCTACTGCAGCAGCTGGCACATTCTTTACACTCTGCAGTCCTGCAGATGCCTTACTGATCCTTCATAATGTCTGAGACAAAACAGTTCTTTCAGTTTTTGATTTGCGTCTGTACTCCACAGTTTTAGATTTGTAATCAGGCAACTCACATGTGGTTAAAATGCAGATCCTCAGCAAGACTTCCGGCAGCAGGTTTCGATGCCGACTACTGACCACGCAAGTCTTCATGGACAGAAGTACAGAGGATACACTGCAAGATGCAATCCATAAGATATCAGCAAAAACAGGATGGCCAGGTGACAGATTGTTAAGAAGTACCTAAAAGACCCGGCAAAATTCAGGATAAAGGTCGTGTGGACCGATGAGACCAAGACTCACTTGCATCAAAGTGAATGCAAGAGAAAACTGCAGAGGTTTGATAAATATTATATTTAAAGTATTACAAAACACAGTATAAATTCATAATTTATTCTTCATGCACGTGAATATGTTACCATCTAGTCTGTAAATAGCCTTTATTGCTAAACCTGATCAAAAACATGGGCAGTTTAATTTGATAAGGATGTGATAACTATTATTAAGGAAAATAAAAATGTTTTGAAATAGGTCCATCATGAGATGCAGAGTGATTGAAAAGGGTTAATGGTGTTTCATTAAGAATTCACATTTGTTTCCTTAAGAACTGGCTTTGAGCAACAACAAAACAATTCCAATTCCAGGCCTACTTAATGAATTTATTGTCAAATGTAGTTTAACTTTCTGATAATCTTATAGATCTTTTCCACTGAGCAAAACTGCTTGAATTTCCACTAGTCTTAGAACATCCTTGTTGCCTACAGGGGTGGCTACTTAGAAGTAGCGCATGCCAAGATTAGCACTTACTCATTGTCTCTAGTTAATTTTAGCTATCTAGCTATAGCCCAATATCTGACCTCAGCTATCTGACCATTCTTCATAAGCCTGTACGTCCTGTCTCTCATACTGGGACTGACAGAACGGACAAGCTGGCCCTCAGACAAATCACGCTCCACTACATTGCCAGATTAGTAGTGGTTTTCACTAGAGATGGGTACGAACAATGGATTGATCGTCGGACACGTGCCTACTCGATCTTGTTGGTGAGCCGTTGTACAAGCGCGATAATGGCCGAGTGGTTGAGCACTGTGCCGTTTGAATGCCCTGTGCTGAGGGAAATTGTCCAATGCGAATTTACTACCTCCGCCAATAGTAATGCGAACGTGCGTTCTAAAATATGCGATTCCAAGGCAAAGGGAATATCAGCCTGTCTAAGTATTGTAGCAAATACCCTATATGCTAGCGCTGAGCAACGAACGCTACTTTTTATGACAACACTCAGTCGGGGTCCCTAATTTTAAAATTCAGTTCGGCTTTAAGTCAAAATGTTGTCACAGCATGCATTCCTTGCAAAACCAGCTTACAGCTTTCCCAAGCTTGAGATGCCGCTTCTAACCTATTTTTTACAGTCTCTGCTTCTAACAGACCCGGCGTGGCCTGCCCAGCTACAGACTGACCTTCCAGTTACAGGGTGCTTCTCAATACCAAGAACGCACACGTAGAGTTACAGACTTTGAGAATCACCAACAGTCTCACTCCCTGGCTGCGTCCGAATCAGAGACTGTGAAAAATAGGTCCGAATAGTCCGAATTTTTTTGCTTAGGAAGGTTCCTAACTGAGTGCAATAAGCCGGAAGTATCTAAGTGGCAGTCATGATAAGAGTAGGCCGAATTCTCTAAATGCTAAGGAAAAGTGCTTCAAAAATGCTTCCCTGACACAGTTAGTCTGTCTTTCAAGAAAAAGGGCTATGAGACGTTTTTAGCCAGATGATGTTTTTAATTCAACATGTTTGAAACTTAAGAATGATGATATGTACACAATAGATTTGTAGGCCTAACATGTTATGCCTATCTTGCATTAAATTTAACAATTATTTTCATAAACTCTTCAAAAAAGTTTGTAAAATTGTGTTTGGTCGATCATATCTCTGTTGTTACTGTATTAGCATTGTATCTTATATCATTGGAAAGCCTGTTCATTTCCCTTTACAATGATGTCCTATTTGTAAGGATCATGCATTTGTGGGATGAGCAACACAGCTGATTATGTGGGTGGGGCTCCAAGTGAAATGTGCCTAATTTCCCTGCCAATGTCAAACAGTGTATTCTCCTGTTGGTATTGACTCTATTGTTTTGAGTTATTTGGGGGATTGAACTCTGTATCAGTAACAAGGAACAAACAAGACATATTGGTACTTTTACGCTTTATTGAGTTTACAATGAACTTTTACGCTTTATTCGTTGAGTTTACAATCATACTAACTGGGATTCATGTTGATAAATATGAGTGGACAGAAGGGTGAGCGTGGTTAACCATTCTCAATGTGACAACCATTTCAATACACATGTCCCAGCCTATCAGAATTGAGTATTCAGCCAGGCCGCTGTGGATTTCGGTTTTGTGTGCGTGCAGCAATTGTTACTGGAAAATAAAATTATTTGTGTCTTATCGGACCATGACTGTGTTTACTGACACAAACTAAGCATTAACACATGATCGACAAACTTGGGTAGGCTACTAGTGTTTGATGATCCATGATGTGAATCGATTTTGGAATCGAGAACATTGAACAATATATGCGATCCGTCGATCTGTGAAATAATTGAAAATCACCACCCCTAGTGTTCACCCCCTGTCGCTTAACATCATCACTAAATGCATCATATTTGCAAGACAAACCATGGTGCAGCATGTTGCCAAGAGACGGAGATTATTTCACGCGGTTCTAGAACTGAACCGTATTCTAGCCACAGAATTACGCACGTTATTATTATAGTGCCTATATATATGAACCGGAGAGTGTAGATGGGGCCAGGCGATGAAGCCTAGTGAGTAACGCGATATCGTAAGTAAACATTACAGGAAGGAAAATAGCCCGATTTGAAACTTACTGGTGACAAAAAACAGAATCGTTAAAACATCAAGATTATTGGAGAAAACAAACTTACCGATTCGGTCATTAACGGATTACTTTAATTAATTTCATTGGATAACTTGGTACAGCCCTCGGAGGCGAATGATCCATTGAGGGTTCCATTGTTCGCTGTTTATGCGTTTTAAAAAAACAACTCCGACTTTTGTAGAACAACCTGCATTTTCCAGTGCAGTTTCCGGAACAAGCTTCTTCGATGGTGTTTATTGGCAGCCAAGACCCTGAATGGAAGGTACATTACCGCCACTTCCTGTGCTGGAGTGTGGCGCAGATTGGTCAGATCAGGTTGTTAGGCAAGAGAGCAAACAGACGCCAGGCCTGAACCCCAAAATAGCAAGTGCATAAGGTAAAAAAAAAACCCCAGTGGGGAGAAAACCCTCAAACAATTACGCCGAGAAAAAAAACTCCCTAATGGGAAGAAATATAGAGGAGAACCATGCTATAGAGGGGGAGCCCATCCTCCACTGGCCAGCCTGGTGTAAAGTACCAGACAAATAAAATGGGTTAAGCTGGTTAGCTGAGGTGAAAGCTAACAGGAATAGACCAAATGGTATAGTTCAGAGTAATGCAGTTTAGAGGATCCAGATGATGGATCTGGAGGTGCAAGACAGTGTCAAGGCATGGGCAGGGAAGGAAGAGGGCTGAAGCAGTCCATTACCATGAAGTGAAGAGGACTGGAGCAATCTTAAAATAGTCTATGACAGCAAAGTGGGACACTAGCACCCACACTAAAGTGAGTTATTTTGAGAATATGAGGAATAATTTCATACATAAAAAAGTCTAGGATGGTTTGTGAATCTAACCTCGCATTCTAACCTCAATGCTGTAAACCAGCTAATTTTGCGGCGCTACTATGAGGAGCACATCTTTTACGTGACAAACCGGACACTCGGTGCCTGCGCAATGTAGTGTGTTCCCACTGTGCACTGTATGAGAGGCGGATCAGGAAGTGATAAGATCGACCTTTCATCTCGCCCATTGAAAATAGCAATGTCCTGATGTCAATGACTAGGACAGGCTGAAAGGGTGCTACAATAAGACTCGATCTTCCAAAATAGTGTGTGGACTGAGTTTCAGTATAAAAACACAGTTTACAAGGTCAAATGGCTGGGCAGGTTGACACATCAAGGCTGCACTACCCGGAAGAAATCTGGCCCAAAAGCGAGACCCAGGCGTTCTCCGAATCAGCGCACTTGCCTACTATCGAGTATGCAAGCTGCATACAACTTGGATACAACTTGCAAACTCAATAGTAAGCAAGTGTGCCGACTCAGATACGGCCCCAGTATGATTTCTTGAATCTTTTCTTTTGCCATTGTAGCTTGGCAGTTCTTGATGCCAAAAATATCAGTATTTCTGCCCATATACTGACACACAATTTGTATTAATTTTGGAAGCTGGTTTGGAAGCTGGTTGAATAATGTTTTTTGAATAATTTTGCTATTTTCTCATTGCCAACAATTAAAAATACATTGTTATTGCCATGCCAAATAATCTCTGATCTAACATCCTCCTTCATCATTCAAAGCACTCACTTCCCATCAGGCTGTGGGTGTGAATGTACAAGAAAGTCAGATGGAGTAAGAGAATATTATGATCAACAAAATGGCTATATGAGGAAATTAATAACACTATAACCTTTAAGGCTTGACTAGTATTTTAATCAGTATATTCACACAAACGATTTATACTGTATACCACCCAGCAGTCAGAAAACGAAAATAATTGATATATTATGCCAATGTTTATGATGATTATAAATATGGTGATGATTACCAATGCATGCTCCTAATGTTCTTCTACATATTAATAAAATGCCAACATTAATCACCTGAAATGGATTCCTCAGAATAACTGAATCAGATTAGTATTAGGAAACATTCATTGTTTAAAAATAAATTTTTAAAGTGTACATGGTCTGCCACATTAAAACATTTAAAATGATTAGTACAATTCACACCCCATATAAGTCAAACTTATTTGTACAATTGTACAATTAGTGTTACAAGTTATGGACAACAGGAATTCCTAAACATTTATACGGGGAAAGCAAAGGAGAAAGCAATGACACAATGAAGGATATAAGGGTTTATGCAAAGATTTACATGCCAAAGACCTTGGAATGAGCACACTCAGTGTAAAATTATTTCATGCAGAAATAATAAACAACATAGATTAATAAAGAGTGAAACAAAGATCCTCAACAGATGTCTGATAAAACATACAGTCAGAAGCTGAATAATTACACAGTTGCTTTAGCACACATACACATTACAACGTCTACATTGGCAGTAGCAGGACAGAAAAGGCCGGTACTGTAAGTTCATTTTCAGAATACAAGGTTGCAACAGACATAATCTTTTTCTACAGTATATCCAAACAGATTTCATATTGTTTTTTTTTCCAAGAAAGTTACACTAGTGTCAGTATTTTCATTGAAAAATATCAGCCTTCCAAATACAAGTGAATTACTTTTTCTAACAAACAAAATGGTCAACCTCGTTAGGAAAAAAAAAGGGTAAACACAGGTTCTCACACTGAACAGCATACAGATTAGGTCATTTAATCTGTACGCTCATTAATATTAAACTTGAATTTTGTATTAAAACACCTCCAACACAGAGTACACTAATTATAGGTTTTTCCACCTGACTTAATCTAGTGGCTACGTAAAGCACATTTCTGTAAAAAACACTTCTCGTATTAAGTACATTTATATGGCTTATCACCTGTATGAATCACCTCATGGCGAGTTAAAGAACTTTTCTTTGAAAAACACTTCCCACATTGAGAACATTCAAAGGGCTTTTCACCTGTATGAATTCTCACGTGTCTATCTAAATCACTTTTTGTATAGAAACACTTATCACACTGAATACATGCATAGCGCCTGTCATCTGTATGAATTCTCATGTGTCTATTTAAACCAGATTTGGAATGAAAACACATCGTACACTGTGTACATTGGAAGGGTTTTTCACTTGAATGAATTAACTTATGGTAATTAAAGGCACGTCTCAGTGAAAAACACTTCCCACACTCAGTACATTTGTAGGGTTTTTCACCCGTATGAATAATCTTGTGGTCATTTAAAACACTATTTTGGGAAAAACACTTCCCACACTCAGTACATTTGTAGGGTTTTTCACCCATATGAACCATTTCGTGGCACTTTAAAGCACGTTTCTGTCTAAAACACTTCTCACACTGAGTACATTTATATGGCTTTTCGCCCGTATGAATCATCATATGGTAAGTTAAAAGACTTTCCTTTGAAAAACATTTCCCACACTGAGTGCATTTGTTCAGGTCTTCACCTGTATTATTTTTACTTCCGTTTTGTTGAATTGTATTGTTTCGACAGAAATTCAATAGGCTTGGGTTTTTACTTGAATTAGGTATCATGGGTGCCGTATGAATACTCTGGTGGCGATTTAAAGTACCTTGTTGGGTAAAGCACTTCCAACAGTGAATACATCTGTAGGGCTTTTCACCAGTATGAATTCTCATGTGTATATTTAAATGAGATTTAACACTGAAACACTTATCACACTGAATACATTTGTAGGGCTTTTCACCTGTATGAATTCTCATGTGTGTATTAAAACGTGATTTAAACTTGAAACGCTTACCACACTCAATACATTTGTAGGGTTTTTCACCTGTATGAGTTATTATGTGAATATTTAAGTCACCTTCCTGTGAAAAACACTTTTCACAATGTGTACACCTGTATGGCTTTTCACCTATACTAATTTTGCTTTTATTTATGCAAATTGTCTTCTGTTGAAAGAAATGCAACAGGTCTGGGTTTTTTGAGTTATTTATCATGGGTGCTGTATGAATACTCTGGTGGCGATATAAATAAAGCATTCGGGAAAATCCCTTCCCACACTCAGTACATTTGTAGGGTTTTTCACCTGTATGAATCCTCTTATGATAATACAAAATACTCTTTTGTGAAAAACATTTTTCACACTCAGTACATTTGTAGGGTTTTTCACCTGTATGAATCCTCATGTGGCAATTTAAAGCACCATTCTGTGAAAAACACTTTTCACACTCAGTACATTTGAATGGCTTTTCACCTGTATGAATCCTCTTGTGGGATATTAAAGTACTTTTCTGTGAAAAACACTTCTCACACTGCGTACACCTGTACGGCTTTTCACCTGTATGAATCCTCTTGTGGGATATTAAAGTACTTTTCTGTGAAAAACACTTCTCACATTGTTTACACCTATATGGCTTTTCACCTGTATTCATTTTTCCTTTATTTTTGTGAATTGTCTTTCTCCGACTATTTGTACTTTTCTGTAGGACAATTCTGGTATTCTCATTGATTAGGTCACAGTTATGATCTAAATCCCCACATTGGGTCAGCGGATGATGAATTTCTTCATTTTTACAGTTTTGGTTTGGCTCTCCTGCACATTGCCCTGATTCAGTCTGGTCTTTGTGACCAACAGCAGCTCCATTCATCACAGTATTCATGACATCACTCACCAAACATTCACTGGATTCATACTTGATTTGATCTGATTTAATATTAACATATTTAATGTCCTGTAATTCACTGATGTGTTCTACCTTAACATATCCACCATCAACAGACTCTGTTTTGGTTGGGTCAGAATGCAGATGGCTTATACATCGCAGCTCTGCACTGTCTAGGCTCTCAGTCTTAAGATCCCCAGTGTGGTGGGAGCCCAGATCAGTTTCTGTTTTAATAAGTGATGCGTGCGTGTGATGTACACCACTGACCCCACTGTGTGCTGTAACACCCTCTGGCTCCAGTGTGTTCAGTCCTGGTGCAGCACACTCTGCCTCTGACTCTGCCATGTGGACAGGCTCCAGTCCACTGAGTTCCTCTTCTTTCTGTCTGATCCTGTGCTGCTCAGTGAGCTCTGGTAGTGTTGTCTCAGTGTCCTGTCTCAGACAGACTCCTGTCTGCATCATACTGCTGCTCAGAAGTGCAGCTCCTGGATGGAAACAGGGGAAGGGATTAAGCCTTAATCAAACAGGTCCTACTGCAGCAGCTGGCACATTCTTTACACTCTGCAGTCCTGCAGATGCCTTACTGATCCTTCATAATGTCTGAGACAAAACTGTTCTTTCGGTTTTTGATTTGCGCCTGTACTCCACAGTTTTAGATTTGTAATCAGGCAACTCACATGTTGTTAAAATGCAGATCCTCAGCAAGACTTCTGGCAGCAGGTTTCGATGCCGACTACTGACCACGCAAGTCTTTACGGACAAAAGTACAGAGGATACACTGCAAGATACAATCCACAAGATATCGGCAAAAACAGGATGGCCAGGTTACAGATTGTTAAGAAGTACCTAAAAGACCCGGCAAAGTTCAGGATAAAGGTCATGTGGACTGATGAGAAAAAGACTCACTTGCAACAGAGTGAATGCAAGAGAAAACTGCAGAGGGTTGATAAATAATATATTTAAAGTATTACAAAACAGAGTATAAATTCATACATTAACATTTTTGCGTGCATGAAGAATCAATCTAATTTTCAAATAGCTTTTATCACTGAACATGGGTAGTTGAATTTTTGATAAGGATTTGAAAATGACTATAATTAAGGAAAATAAAAATGTTTTGAATCATACATGAAGACTGATTGAAAAGGGTGCATGGTGTTTCATCAAGTATTCATATTTTTTCCGTGAGAACTGACTTTGAGCAAAATTTCCAATTCCAGGCCTACTAATTTATTGTCAAATGTAGTTTAACTTTCTGATCACCTTAGACCACTGAGCAAAATTTCTTGAATTTCCACTAGCCTTAGAACATCCTTGTTTTCAACAGGGGTGGCTACTTAAAAGTAGCACATGACATGATAAGCACTTACTCATTCTGTGTACTTCATTTCAGCTATCTAGCTATAGCCCAATAACTGAAGTCAGCTAACAAGCAAAACTCTTCATAAGCATACGTCTCTCAAGCTGGCCCTCAGACAAATTACGCTCCATACGGCCTGACATTATTAGTGGTTTTCACGAGAGATGGGTACGAGTAATGGATTGATCGATTACTCTTCGGATACGTGCCTACTCGATCTTTTATATTCACTCATACTTTTTACGTACACTGTGTCGGAACTTGGCCCCATTTATCAATTAATCATACAGTAGCCTATGTAAAAATATGAACTGAGTAAGCCAAATCTTTCTTGAAACGTACGTTTTGTTTACAATTATGCTTTTTGTTGGTGAGGCGTGGTACAAGCGCGAAAATGTCCGAGTGGTTGAGCATTATGCCGTTTGAATGTCCTGTGCTGAGGGAAATTACTACCTCCGTCAATTGTAATGAAAACAACAGTTTCAAAATATGCGATTCCAAAGCAAAGGAAATGTCAGCCTGCCTAAGTATTCTAGAAAATAACCTATAGGCTACCGCTACTTTCTAGCTGACAACACTCAACCGGGGTCCCTAATATTAAAATTCAGTTCGGTTTTAAGTCAAAATTGTATCACAGCATTTTTGTTATCGTATATAAGAGTGATTGAACTTTTGCAGGCAGTACTCCCATACTCACCGTACATTGAGAAGTAGCCTAATATACATGTCTCGGCCTATCGGAATTGAGTATTCAGCCAAGCAGTTGTGTATTTTGGTGTTGTGGGCGTGCAATAATTTTTAGTTGAAAATAAACTTATTTGTGTCTTACCGGACCATGACTGTGTTTACTGACACAAAGCAAGCATTAAGACTTTATTACAATGGAAAAACTTGGCTACGGGTGTGCGACCATGCAATTTCTATAGCTAGGCTACAACCAATGCTGCCGCCCGGCCAAGATGCGTTCTAAAAAATAGATTCCTCTCCATGCCAGGAATCGATTTTGCATTCGAGGACATTGAACATTATGCGATCCGTTGAACTGTGAAATAATTGAAAATCACCATTCCTTGTGTTCACCCCTACACACAGTCTTATCCTCATCTCTAAAAAATGCAAGACAAACCATGGTGCAGCATGTCGCCAACAGATGGAGAATATTTCACGCGTTTGACTACTGTGAAGCACTTTGTTTCCTGTAATGAAAAGTGCTATACAAATAAAGATATTATCATTGCTTCTAGAAGTCAACCGAATTCTAGCCACATAACTACACAAGTTACCTCAGTGCGTACATAGGAACTAGAGTGTAGATTGGGCCAGACAATGAAGCCTAGGAAGAAACGGTATATCCTAAGTAACCGTTACAGGAAAGTAGCCTATTTGTCTGGATTTGGACTTGAAACTTACTGGTGAACACAACTAACAGAACCGTTAAAGCATCAAGATTGGAGAAAAGAAACTTACCGATTCGGTCATTAATTAATTACTTCAATTCATTAATTTCACTGGATATAACTTGGTACAGTTTTCAGAAGCCAATGATCCATTGTGCGTGTTCGCTATATCTGTGTTTTTTTTAAAAACCAAGTCGGAGTTTTGTAGAACGACCTGCATTTTTGGGTGCAGTTTCCGGAACGAGCTTCTTCGATGGTGTTTATTGGGGCCCACAGACTGCATGGAAGGTACATTACCGCCACCTACTGGAGCGTGGTGCAGATTAGATCTGGTCAGATCAGATAAGGCCTGAACCCCCAAATAGCAAGTACATTAGGAAAAAAGGTTCGCAAGCAGCGAAGAGAAAAAACAACCCAATGGGAAGAAATCTTGTAAGGAACCCGACTATAGAGCTAGAGCCCATCCTTCACTGGCCAGGCTGGTGTCAATTACCAGCAGTGGCGTAAGGTAGTTACGACGGGCCCCAGTGTACGCTAGTTACGATTTATGAAGCGCACAGGCACACACACCATTAGGCGTATATATATTTTACATCCACCTAAACCGTGCCTGACACCCGTTTGACCGTACGCGCGACATGGTTATCTAATGCTAGGAATAGCCTACCTAGCATCTACTAGGCTATTAACTAGTTTACCATAATTTATAGACTGGCTATCCACCTGGTAGTGACCATAATTTATCCAACCTGTAGCCTAGTAAGCCTACCATAATGTATGTATAACTTGTCTTGAAATTTATATCTAATAGCCTAACGTTATGATTATTTAGGACTTACGTTATATCTAGCTTGCTATCCTAACGTTACCTGCTGCATGATTGTTGCCACACCACTGAGGGCAGCGATGCTGATGCCGGCCGAACTGCTGCATTGCTGCTAGGAGGGGGGTCGTCGTTCGTGGGCTGGAGACTGTTTTTCATAAAAAAAAGGAATCTAATTTAGGGAGCTTTGCTAACTTCTCCTGTTCTTTTCTCGCTAGTCTTTTCGTTTTTAACAAACTAGGCTATATAACAAATAAATGGAGCGTAGGCTTCTCGCAGATAATCATAGAAAGGGAGCCCGCACTCTTAATAGATATAGATTATGAATGTGAGGACGGCTTAGGCCGAAACATGTCTGTCTCTTTGTCCAAATAGGAATAAAAATTAAAATGATTTTGTTGCGTAGACATTCATATATCTAGTCATTAAGAGTGCGGGCTCGCGTCTTTCCTTTCTATATCTGTATATGACAAAAATACCAAAGAAAAAAAGAAATTACTCATTTAATTGAAGTTTTTTTAATAGTTTATTTATAGTTTTTATAGTATATGTAGAATAAGCATATCATTTCGTTATAGATTGCTACAGACTATTTCACCAAAAAAAAAAAAAAAATGAAAACCATGACGGAGATGGGTTTGCCTTATCGAGGGCATACATAGCAAAAGGCACCGTTTTTAATTTAATGTGAGTTCTTCTTTGAACACAGGCGTACTTCCGAGGTGGCAAGCTGAATCACTCGCAAGGGCCCGTTCTCTGCCCAACACATTGCTGGAGGGCCCGCTCTCTCTATGGCTGCCCCTACCCCCACCCCCACCCCACAGGCCCCAGTGCAACTGCACTGTCTACGCCCCTGATTACGAGACAGCAAATAGAATGGTTTAAGCTGGTAAGCTGAGGTTAAAGTTAACAGGAATAGACCAAATGGTATAGTTCAGAGTAGTGCAGTTTAGAGGAGCCGGATGATGGATCTGGAGCTGCAGACAGTGTCAAGGCATGGGCAGGGAAGGAACAGGGCGGAAGCAGTCCATGACCATGAAGTGAAGAAGAGGACTGGAGCGATCTTAAAATAGCCTGTGACAGCGAAGTGGGACACTAGCACCCACACTACATATGAAAGAGAGTTATTTTGAGAATATGAGGAATAATTTCATACATCAAAAAGTCTAGGATGATCTGTGACTCGTGATTTCACATTCTAAGCTCAATACTGTAATATAGCTAATTGTGCAGAGCTACTACGAGTACATCTTTTACTAGAGAAACTGGACATTCGACACATGCAATGTAGTGTGTTCCCACAATCCACTGCATGAGAGGCCGATCAGGAAGTGATAAGATTGACCTTTCATCTCACCCATTGAAAATAGCAATGTTAATGACTAGAATGAAAGGTTGCACCAATAAGAATGAAACTTCCAATATAGTGTCTGACTGAGCTTAAATATGAAAACAATTTACATGTTCAAATGACACGTTCGACACGTCAGGGCTGCACTCCCTGGAAGAATTCTGCCAATAGCGAGACCTAGGTCATCTCCGTCATCAGTGCACTTTAAAATTGACTCGAGTTTCCAATTCGGACACAGCCCCATTTACTGGCGTTTAGCAGACGTTCATATCAAGAGCGACTTACACATCATTTACATTGCATCCATTTATACAGCTGGATATATACCTACTGAAGCAATGCAAGTTGAGTACCTTGATCAAGGGCACAACAGCAGTTCCCTTACCCGGGAATCGAACCTGTGACCTCTCGGGTTACAAGACCAGCTCCTTACCCATACTACACTTCCGCCATGATTTCATAAGACTTCCCCTTTGCCATTGTAGCTTGGCATTTTTTAAATGCCAAAAACATCAGTATTTCTGCTCATATACTGATATACAATCTGTATTAATTACCTTCTTTGGATACTGGTTAAATTATGTGTTATTTGCAATTTTTTCATTGCCAAAAAAAAAAAAACATTATTGTTGCCATGCCTAATAATCTGACTTACTTATCGCTCATCATTCAAAGCACTCACTTTCCATCAGGCTGTTGGTGTGAATGTACAAGAAAGTCAGATGGAAACTATTATGATCAACAAAATGGCTATGAGGAAATTTCTAATAGCATTACAGCCTTTAAGAGGCTTGACTAGTACTTTGATCGGTATGTTGACACATACGATATATACTATTTATACGATATATATACGATATATATATATATTCCTAATGTTCGTCTAAATATTATTAAAGTGCCAATGTTAATAGCCTGAAATGAATTTTTCTGAATGTACAATAATTGAATCAGATGAGTTTTAGAAAACATTCATTGTTAAAAAAAGTTTGCATGTTATGACACATAAAAATTCTTAAAATGATTAATACAATTCACACCCCATATGAGTCAAACATATTTGTATAATTGTACAAAGTGTTACAAATTATGTGCAACAGGGATTAATCTATATTTATAAACGGGAAGCAAAGGAGAAAGCAATGACACATTGAAGAATGTAAGAGTTTATTTAAATATTTACATGGCAGAGGCCTTGGAATGAGTACATTCACAGTGTAAAATTATTTAATGCAGAATTGATAAACAACAAAAAATAATAAAGAGTAAAACAAAGATCATCAACTAATGAATAATAAAACTTACTGTCAGAAGTTGAATTACACTAGCTTTAGCACACATACTACCAATGTAGAGGTTTTAATGTGTAACAGAACCGAAAGGCCAGTACTGTAAGTTCATTTTCAGAATACAAGTTTGCAACAGACAAAATTTCTTACAACAGTGCATCCAAATATATATATATATAAAGTGATGCAAAAAAATCCTAATTCTGAGCTCAAATACTTAATTCCAGTATGTTTAGTTGAACACTGGAAAATTCCATTAGTCAAAACACCTGTCCTCACACTGAACAGCATGCAGATTAGGGCTTTTAATCTGTACGCTCATTAATATTTAACTTGGATTTTGTATTAAAACATTTCCAACACAGATTACACTAATTCTAGTTCTTTTCACCTGAATGAATGAGATTGTGGCTATTTAAAGCACTTTTCTGTGAAAAACACTTCCCACACTCGGTACATTTGTAGGGTTTTTCACCTTTATGAATCGTTATGTGGTAATTTAAAGTACTTCTCTGTGAAAAACATTTCCCACACTCGGTACATTTGTAGGGTTTTTCACCTGTATGAATTCTCATGTGTCTTTTTAAATCAGATTTGGAATGACAACACTTCTCACACTGTGTACACTGGTAGGGTTTTTCCTTTGAATGAATCACCTTATGGTAATTTAAAACACTATTTTGGGAAAAACACTTCCCGCACTCAGTACATTTGTAGGGTTTTTCACCCGTATGAATCATTTTGTGGCAATTTAAAGCACGTTTCTGTCTAAAACACTTCTCACACTGAGTACATTTATATGGCTTTTCGCCTGTATGAATCATCTTATGGTAAGTTAAAAGGCTTTTCTTTGAAAAACATTTCCCACACTGAGTACATTTGTACAGCTTTTCACCTGTATTAATTTTACTTCTGTTTTGTTGAATTAGGCTTGGGTTTTTACTTGAATTAGGTATGGGTGCCGTATGAATACTCTGGTGGCGAATTAAAGTACCTTTTTGTGCAAAGCACTTCCAACAGTGAATACATCTGTAGGGCTTTTCACCAGTATGAGTTCTCATGTGTGAATTTAAATAAGATTTAACATTGAAACGCTTATCACACTGAATACATTTGTAGGGCTTTTCACCTGTATGAATTCTCATGTGTATATTTAAATAAGATTTAAAATTGAAACGCTGACCACACTCAATACATTTGTAGGGTTTTTCACCTGTATGAGTTATTATGTGGATATTTAACCTACCTTTCTGTGAAAAACACTTCTCACAATGTGTACACCTGTATGGCTTTTCGCCTACACCAATTTCACTTTTATTTCTGCAAATTGTCTTCTGTTGAAGGAAATGCAACAGGTCTGGGTTTTTTGTTGAGTTAATTATCATGGGTGCTGTACGATTACTCTGATGGCGATGTAAATAAAGAATTCGGGAAAATCCTTTCCCACACTCAGTACATTTGTAGGGTTTTTCACCTGTATGAATCCTCTTGTGGCAATTTAAAGCACCTTTCTGTGAAAAACACTTTTCACACTCAGTACATTTGAATGGCTTTTCACCTGTATGAATCCTCTTGTGGGATATTAAAGTACTTCTCTGTGAAAAACACTTCTCGCACTGCGTACACCTGTACGGCTTTTCACCTGTATGAATCCTCTTGTGGACACTTAAAACACTTTTCTGTGAAAAACACTTCTCACATTGTGTACACCTATATGGCTTTTCATCTGTATAAATTTTTCCTTTATTTCTGCGAATTGTCTTTTTCCGACTGTTTGTACTTTTCTGTAGGACAATGCTGGGCTGAGTATTCTCATTTTTTAGAGCACAGTTATGATCTAAATCCCCACATTGGGTCAGCAGATGATGAATTTCTTCATTTTTACAGTTTTGGTTTGGCTCTCCTGCACATTGCCCTGATTCAGTCTGGTCTTTGTGACCAACAGCAGCTCCGTTCATCACAGTATTCATGATGTCACTCACCAAACATTCACTGGATTCATACTTGATTTGATCTGATTTAATATTAACATATTTAATATCCTGTAATTCACTGATGTGTTCTACCTTAACATATCCACCATCAACAGACTCTGTTTTGGTTTGGTCAGAATGCAGATGGCTTATACATCGCAGCTCTGCACTGTCTAAGCTCTCAGTCTTAGTAAGATCCCCAGTGTGGGCAGAGCCCAGATCAGTTTCTGTTTTAAGTGATGTGTGTGTGTGATGTACATCACTGACCCCACTGTGTGCTGTAACACACTCTGGCTCCAGTGTGTTCAGTCCTGGTGCAGCACACTCTGACTCTGCCATGTGGACAGGCTCCAGTCCACTGAGTTCCTCTTCTTTCTGTCTGGTCCTGTGTTGCTCAGTGAGCTCTGGTAGTGTTGTCTCAGTGTCCTGTCTCAGACAGACTCCTGCCTGCATCATACTGCTGCTCAAAGGTGTGTAGAAGTGCAGCTCCTGAAGGGAAACAGGGGAAGGGATTTAGCCTTAATCAAACAGGTCCTACTGCAGCAGCTGACACATTCTTTACAATCAGCAGTCCCGCAGATGCCTGACTGACCACAGAGGATGCTCTTGCGTTATGAGGAGGGGGAAACCGTCCATTTCACTATCCTGAGTGATACTAAGTCTCAGGTCAATTTTTAAAATAAAGTGTCAACTTGAACTGCCACTTTTTGTGTTTGTTTTGGTCTTTTCTTATTGCAGAATGTTGGTTTCGGCTTTGTTGGTCAGTGAGAGAATAAGAAAACTACTGACACATAAATTCAAGGAACCACAAGAAATTAAGGACAGGGCTGGGCGTAGCAATAAGGTGGCCTGAAAAGTGGGCTGGCTATGGATAATTACAATTTCCCTCCGTCCATTCATGCCCCTGTCTTGGGATGTGGAGCTGCCTAAAATTTAATTCTATTCAATTGACTTCATCAGTATCGCTATGTTACTTCAAAAATAAAACTGAAATGCCAGAATGTATAGGAGAAATATTCAAGTTTTTGTGCCACACACTTCAACTACAAAAGCACAAAAGTCAACTACAATGTTCTGCTGTTTGAAATGATTTGATATGGTAAATTTAAACTTGCCATGTACACCATAAATGCAATTTACAGAGAAATGATAACCAGCAAGGCAAGTTAAATGAAGTTTCAAGGGATGGGCTTTACACTAACTTACCGGGAGCCACTTCTGGTTCATGGCCGCCAGCTGTATTAGCATTTTTCAGATTTGTAATCAGGCAACTCACGTGTGGTTAAAATTCAGATCCTCAGCAAGCCTTCAGGAGGCAGGTTTTGATGCCGACTACTGACCACATAAGTCCTCATGAACAGAAGTACACAGGATACACTGCAAGATGCAATCCACAAGTTATCTGCAAAAACAGGATGGACAGGTTACAGATTGTTAAGTACCTAAAAGACCCGGCAAAGTTCAGGATAAAGTTCACGTGGACTGATGAGACCAAGACTCACTTGCATCAGAATGAATTCAAGAGAAAAGTGCAGAGGTTTGATAAATACTACATTGAAAGTATTACAAAATACAGGATAAATTCATACATTGTTTCTTCATGCATGCAAAAATGTTACCATCTAGTTTGCAAATAGCTTTCATCACTAAACCTGATCAAAACATATGTTTAACTTTTTATACGGATTTGGTAATAACTATTATTAAAGAAAATAAAAATGTTTTGAAAATATCCATCATGAGATGCAGAGTGATTGAAAAGGGTGCATGGTGTTTCATTAAGAATTCATATTTTTTCCCAAAATTTCCAATTCCAGGCCTACATGATGAATTTATTGTAATGGGCTGCATTTATATAGCGCTTTTATCCAAAGCGCTTTACAATTGATGCCTCTCATTCGCCAGAGCAGTTAGGGGTTAGGTGTCTTGCTCAAGGACACGTCGACATGCCCAGGGCGGGGTTTTGAACCGGCAACCCTCCGACTGCCAGACAATCGGTCTTACCTCCTGAGCTATGTCGCTTACCTCCTGAGCTATTGTAAAATGTAGTTTAACTTTCTGATCATCTTAGACCACTGAGCAAAACTGCTTGAATTTCCACCAGCCTTAGAACATTCTTGTTGTCTACAGGGGGTGGCTACTTAGAAGTCGTGCATGACATAATATGCACTTACTAATTGTCTGTACTTAAGTTTAGCTATCTAGCCCAATAACTTACCTCAGCTAACCAGCAAAACTCTTCATAAGCATACGTCCTCTCTCTCATATTGGGACTGACAGAACGGACAAGCTGGCCCTCAGACAAATTACGCTCTACATGGCCTGAAATAGTGGTTTTCAGTAGAGATGGGTACGAGTAATGGATTGATCGATTACTCTTCGGACACGTGCCTACTAGATCTTTTATATTCTTTCATAAATGCTTTTTACGTACAGTGTGTTGGAACTGGGCTCCATTCATTCATTTATCATACAGTAGCCTATGTAAAAATATGAACAGAATAAAGCCAAATCTTTCTCGGAACGTACGTTTTGATTGCAATTATGCTTTTTGTTGGTGAGCCGTTGTATACGCGGGATAATGTCTGAGTAGTTGAGCATTATGACGTTTGAATGTCCTGTGATGGGAAATTGTACGATGCGAATTCACCACCTCCGTCAATTGTAATGAAAACATGCGTTTCAGATAGGCGATCCAAGGCGAAGGAAATATCAGTCTGTGTATCGTAGCAAATACCCTAAAGACTACCGCTACCGACTACCTTCTAGCCGACAACACCCAAACGGGTTCCTTCAATTTAAAATTCATTTCGGTTTTAAGTCAAAATGGTGTCGCAGCATGTTTGTTATCGTATATAAGAGCGATTGAACTTTTCCAGGCACTACTCCCATATTCACCGCAAATGGAGAAATACTATACATGACTCAGCCTATCAGAATCGAGTATTCAGCCTTGCCGTTGTGTATTTTGGTTTTGTGGGCGTGCAACAATTGTTAGTTGAAAATAAAATTATTTGTGTCAATAAACACCGTCATGTTCCGATGAGACACAAAGTAAGCACTAAGACTTTATTACGATGGAAAAACTTGGGTACTGGTGTGCTATCATGCATTTTCTATAGCTGTAACCAATGCTGCCGCCCGGCCAAGATGTGTTCTAAAAATAGATTCCTCTCCATGCTAGGAATCGAGCACATTAAACATTATATCTATAAAATAATCGAAAATCAAAAAAAAAAACTACACAAGTTGTTATAATAGTGCGTACATAATAACTGGAGAGTGTAGATGGGGCCAGGCAATGAAGCCTAGGAAGAAACGGGATATCGTAAGTAACCATTGCAGAATGGAACACAGCCCGATTTGAAACTTACTGGTGAACAAAACTAACAGAACCGTTAAAGCATCAAGATTATAAAGGAAAACAAACTTACCGATTCATTAATTAATTACTTAAATTCATTAATTTAATTGGATATAACTTCGTAGTTCTCGGCGGCGAATGAACGACCGTGCGCGTTCGCTGTGTGTGTCTTTTTTTTTTTTAAAACCAAGTCGGGAGTTTTGTAGAACAACCTCCATTTCCCGCTGCAGTTTCCGCAACGAGCTTCTTCGATGGTGTTTATTGAAAGCCCACCGCTGCATGGAATGTACATTACCGCCACCTACTGGAGTGTGGTGCAGCTTAGGCGTGGTCAGATCTGGGTCGGATCAAGTGGTCTGGCGCGAGCATAAACCGTCTTTTTTCAACAGAACATATAAACACATATAAACTTACAAACTTTAAAGCCAGGGGTACACACCATTCACAAATGAAAATACATAAAGCTTCAAACACATTCAAGGTTCACTTTGCTTTGCTATTTTTTTTATCCTGCGAAATATTAATATAATTCATATTTGAACAAAAAAAAAATGGATTTTCCTTTTCCCACTTGCATTTATGTATATAATATTTAACATAGGCGACATAAGAAGATTAATCAAAAATATTTTGTTATGATCCAAATCTTTATCAAAAACAAGTAAAACATCAATGTTTTCAAGTTTAATCTTGGCTCCTGAAGATCTATAAAATTTTCATTTTCAGTTTGACAAAACACACACTTAAAGTTGATATCAATTTTAAATCTTAACATTACCTGGTTAACTGGATATATTAAATGAATCATTTTAAGACACTTCTCGGACCTTGTTAGTGACAATCTTTTCTACTTTGGTCCCATATCATTTTCCAATTGATATTATTAAATCCAGAATTCCAGTATGCCTTTGCAGGAGGAAAAGCAGGTTCAGTGCACAGCTTCCTAATGTAATTATTACTTTTTTTTACCTTTGATGCATACATCATTCAGTAAGATCCTGAAATTGAAGTTTTGACACTTCTCATGAAAAACAAATCCTTGTATAAGTCTTTTAAGTCCTATAGGTATTGCATCAAACACTATGACATACTCCTTCATCATCACTGGAATTTTATATTTATTCAAAAATTCCAACAGCTTTTTTCACAAACGGCATTTTCTCCTCAGAAGATACTCTTAAACATAAAACGATATACCTTATAAGGTAAGTGATCTTCGAATAGCATATAATATATTTATTAAACCTGTCAATAAAAGTAGGCTATATTGTGAGTTTGTGATGTTTATAGACAGATTTGTCAGGTGATTTTGGCAACATAGAATGAACTAGAGGAGACAACAAACTTTTTTTGTTTATTTTTTACTGCAAGTAGGCTGAACCAGGAACCAACAACGAGTAGAAAATCATAATAAAGTAGCTAGGCTACAAAAAAGATGTTACTTTTGTCCCTCCATGGTATGTTACTTCCGTCCCTCCACTCTCTACTGTCACTTCTCTGCCCAGCATCCAAGACTTGCTAGCATAAAGCTAGTATGCTAGTATGAAGCTTGTGCACTGTTATATGCACATGCACAAGTAACCAAGTCATTGCAGCTCCCCTCGTTTTTGAGAAAATGCACGTGTTACTTTCGCCCTCCATTACTTTCGTCCTGGCGCCCCCCTACTCACTGCTTTTCACACGCCATTACACAAACTAAGATACAGAAATACCACACACGTACAAATTTGTATTCTGTTCATGTGTTTATTGTTTGTTGTACTCATGTTTTTACAATGTATGGCATGCCAATAAAGCTTATTTGAATTTGAATCTTCGGACACAGAGATCTGACCAATCAGCGCAATGTATCGGCACGACATATCCCCAGAAATGAATAGGGGGATGAAATTTGTTGTGACACAACCTGGCCTGGTTCGTATTTAAAGTGACCAAACATAGCAGTGAATACATTAGCATAAGTCTCCACCCCATCCCTGCACCCACACTGACAACAATCAATTCTAGTCCGTGGGAGGATTCACGAGCGAGGAGAAATACTTTGCCAGCAAGTAGAACCAGCTGGCCGGCGGCTTATTGTTTTACTCTCGGTGTTGAAATTTGCGTGCTTGAAAGTGGTTTTGTGCTGACACAGTGAATATCTGCGCGTAACTGGCTGCTTGTTTTACTCTCGGTGTTGGAATTTACACGCGTGGAAGTGCTTTCGTGCTCGAGCAGTGAATATCTTCTTGCGCTGATTATTGACGCCATAGTCCACATTGTTCCGTGATAGGCCAGCCACACACAGAGCTCCTCCTCTACACAGAGCCTGTACAAACTTCATTGCTGCTGCGCCACACAACAATCTTGCCATCGTCACAGCCGATCTGTCCACAGGGATCTAGCTATTATCTATTGTCATGTATTCTCAATAAAGTAAAGTTTGCAATTCTCAGATTCGACTCAACACATTATTCTCACCATAGCTATACACACATGTACTGGACATTCACACGAAAGCACATATTACTGATTACAAACTGACATTTCTAGCTTCTAACTTGCTACAGTGGGGCTAACTAGCCAGTTATATAACTAGCTGCTACAGTAGGGCTAACTAGCCAATTAGCTAGCGACTACATGATATAAGCATTTGTATTTTTACATTTAGCGATCTCATACACACAATCTGCTAGCATGATTGACATCCTAGCATTCTTATACATCTACTGTACTAGTGCAATATCACTTCTGTGGATACATCGTGGTTAGCCAGCTGTAAACTTCGGTAAAGTTGGAAATATATTCACAGATTCGAACTTCTCGGATCAATAACTCATAAATGAAACGTTGTTAAAACACAAACGACGCCTATTTAGGACCGTAGTAATGTAGACAATGAGCTACGACCTAATTTTACCCAAAACTAGCCGTCCAGAGGACAAATAACATAGGTCTCTATGTACAGCTGGCTGTGAGAGGAGTGCGCAGGGAACGTCTAAAAAGTGCAACAACGAAAAGAGATACTGTCACCAAAATCACTTCACACATCAATGGTCTCCTCTTGGTTATACTACAACACTTAGTTTGGGAAAAGAGGCTTTTGCATACTTTTGGGAATTTTTTATCGGGAAAAAATATTCAATAACTTCAGGCTTATACAGTGTAGTGCAAGCGGCCAAAACCAGACTTCGTTTTTGAAGCTCATTTCCTGGTGTTGTAGTTCCTGGATGCTCACTAGCGCCACTACGGATGGCTCCAGTATAGGTGTTTTCATATCCGGTTTCCATGTAAGTCTACGGTACAAATGCGGTAAAAATGCAATATTGAGGCCGGCCTACGCCTAAATGAGACACGTTTGAACTTGATATTATGCGCAAATTTGAATGGCTTGTATTAGAGAAATACGGTGATTTTAGATAAAATAAACAGCGTTGTGATTTTCAAAAGGGTAAATTACCTATACCTAGCAACTTTCAAGTCTCGTCGGGTGTTTTTCCACACCGTTTCAACATGAATGGCAGTGAATGACGTCTGTCTGGACAAAACGTAAACAAACACGGTACCTCAAAAATAACTGGTATGGTCCTTTAAGGCTTGCATTTTGATCGGTATATTGACACAAATTATTTATACTGTATAGCAACCAGAAGTCAGAAAAATGAAAATAATTGATATATTATGTCAATGTTTATTATTAGGAACATGGTGGAATAACTGAATCAGATGAGTTTTAGAAAACATTCATTGTTTAAAAATAAAAAAGTATACATGTTCTGACATAAAAAATTGTTAAAATATTAATACAATTCACACCCCATATGAATCAAACTTATTTGTACAATTGTAAAATTATGTATGAGCTATGTATAAGAGGAATGCATAAACATTTATACAGGGGAAGCAAAGGAGAAAGCAACGACATATTGAAGGAAATAAGAGTTGCAAATATTTACATGGCAGAGGCCTTGGACTGGGCACATTCAGCATGTAAAATTATTTCATGCATAACTGATAAACAACATAAAATAATAGAGTGAAACAAAGATCCTTAACTGTAGTGTCCTCAGCTAGAACGATGGCCAACTCTCAAACTGATGGTTCATGAAGCGTTTATTGCCGTAACACAGTGCCGTATCCACAAACACACTGTAAGAGCTGAGTGGGAAAATAATAAAAAGGCTCTTATAATATTCCACATTTCCATACTCACAAGGAAAATAATAGCTATAATTCACTACATAATGCATTGACATCAAAATTAGACAATAACTCAGTACTTAGCAATTGACCTGAGAAAAATAATTAGCCTGTGCTACAAATTACATACAAGGTGCATTAACCGCATTAAGTACATTCAAAATGCAATAAATTAGCTTACTTTCACCTAACAGTGAACTAACAGTCTCGGACAAAAGGCTAGGTTAAGCTATTAGCCAAACTGCTGGTGTTAGTATAGCATTCTCACCAAACACTTAAGGAAAGAAAATACACATTTGTGCAAACCATGACTACATTTCTCACAACAAACAAAACCCATACCTTGTTCGCTTTCCAGCTAGGTGCTAGAGTTTAATATCAAGTGAAGGAAATTTTTACATTTACATTTAATTTTTGCAGTTTCACGATTTGCTCTTTCTGGCAAGTTCTCATAAGTTTAGTTTTTGCAAAGAAGTGTGGGAAGACAAAACAAACAAAACCTGCCTTCAAAATAAAAGCCCAAATGCGATGTCAAAAATGAATAGAAAAATAAAAGTGGTTAAGCATTATATAATGCTAATTCTAAATAAAGAGTAAACATTGCAATTTGACAGCCATTTTAAAGGGTCATTTACATCAACTAATGTCTGATAAAACATACTGTCAGAAGATGAAAAATGACACTAACTTTACCACACATAAACATTACATAAACATAAACATACAAGTTTGCAATAGACATAACTATTTCTTTCTACAGTAATCTGTATTCTGTATGCTCATTAATATTTAACTTGAATTTTGTATTAAAACATTTCCAACACAGAGTACACTAATTATAGGTCTTTTCACCTGAATGAATAATCTTATGTCTATTTAAAGTACTTCTCTGTGAAAAACACTTCCCACACTCGGTACATTCGTAGGGTTTTTCACCTTTATGAATCATTATGTGGTAATTTAAAGTACTTTTCTGTGAAAAACTCTTCCCACACTGAGTACATTTGTAGGGTTTTTCACCTGTATGAATCATGTTGTGGCTAATTAAAGCCCCTTTCTGTGAAAAACTCTTCCCACACTGAGTACATTTGTAGGGCTTTTCACCTGTATGAATCATTATGTGGCAATTTAAAATACTTTTCTTTGAAAAACTCTTCCCACACTGAATACATTTGTAGGGCTTTTCACCTGTATGAATTCTCATGTGTGTATTTAAAACAGGTTGGGAATAAAAACACTTATCACACTGCGTACATCTGTAGGGTTTTTCACGTTTATGAATCGTGTTATGCTGATTTAAAGCTTTTTTCTGTGTAAAACAATTCCCACACTGAGTACATTTGTATGGTTTTTCACCTGAATGAATCATCATGTGGTAATATAAACCAGCAATTCGGGAAAAACACTTTCCACACTCAGTACATTTGTAGGGTTTTTCACCTGTATGAATCTTCATGTGGCAATTTAAAGTACTTTTCTGTGAAAAACACTTCCCACACTCAGTACATTTGTAGGGTTTTTCACCTGTATGAATCCTCATGTGGCAATTTAAGTCTTTTTTCCACAAAAAACATTTCTCACATTGTGTACACCTATGTGGCTTTTCACCTATATTAATTTCACTTTTATTTCTGCAAATTATCTTCTTTTGAAAAGAATTCAGTAGGTCTGGGTTTTCTATTGAGTTAATTATCCTGGGTGTTGTATGAGAACTCTGGTGGCGATTTAAATTAAACATCCGGGAAAAACCCTTCCCACACTCAATACATTTGTAAGGTTTTTCACCTGTATGAATCCTCTTGTGGGAAATCAAAACACTTCTCTGTGAAAAACACTTTTCACACTCAGTACATTTGTAGGGTTTTTCACCAGTATGAACCCTCATGTGGGAATCTAAAGTACTTTTCTGTGAAAAACACTTCTCACACTGTGTACACCTGTATGGTTTTTCACCTGTATGAATCCTCTTGTGGCAACTTAAAACCCCTTTCTTTGAAAAACACTTCCCACACTGTGTACACCTGTATGGCTTTTCACCTGTATGAATCCTCTTGTGGCAACTTAAAGCACTTTTCTGAGAAAAACACTTCTCACACTGTGTACACCTGTACCGCTTTTCAATTATATTTATATCTCTTTGTTTTTTGGGGTTTGTCTTATTATGAAAAAAAGTCAATCGGCTTGGGTTTTTACTTGAATTAATTACCATGGGTTCAGTTATCATATTTGTTTCCTGGAAATCAATATGCGTTTTCCTACTGTTTGTACTTTTCTGTAGGACAATTCTAGGCTGAGCATTCTCATTGGTTATGTCACAGTTATGATTTAAATCCCCACATACGGTCAGCAGATGATGACTGTCTTCATTTTTACAGTTTTGGTTTGGCTCTCCTGCACATTGCCCTGATTCAGTCTGGTCTTTGTAACCAACAGCAGCTCCATTCATCACAGTATTCATGACATCACTCACCAAACATTCACTGGATTCATACTTGATTTGATCTGATTTAATATTAACATATTGAATGTCCCGTACCTTAACATATGCACCATCAACAGACTCTGTTTTGATTTGGTCAGAATTCAGATGGCTTATACATCCCAGCTCTGCACTGTCTAGGCTCTCAGTCTTAATAAGATCCCCAGTGTGGGGGGAGCCCAGATGAGTTTCAGTTTTAATAAGTGATGTGAGTGTGTGATGTACATCACTGACCCCGCTGTGTGCTGTAACACACTCTGGCTCCAGTGTGTTGAGTCCTGGTGCAGCACACTCTGTCTCTGACTCTGCCATGTGGACAAACTCCAGTCCACTGAGTTCCTCTTCTTTCTGTCTGGTCCTGTGTTGCTCAGTGAGCTCTGGTAGTGTTGTCTCAGTGTCCTGTCTCAGACAGACTCCGCCCTGCATCATACTGCTGCTCAAAGGTGTGCAGAAGTGCAGCTCCTGGAGGGAAACAGGGGAAGGGATTTAGCCTTAATCAAACAGGTCCTACTGCAGCAGCTGACAAATTCTTTACAATCTGCAGTACCGCAGATGCCTGACTGACCACAGAGGGTGCTCTTGGATTATGAGGAGGAAACCGTTCCTTTCACTGTACTGAGTGATACCAAGGCCCATGTCAATTTTTAAAATAAAGTTTTAACTTGAACTGCCACTTTTTTTTCTTTTTCTTTTTTTTAATGGTTTCAAATTTCAGCTTTATTGGTCTGTGAGAGAATAAGAAAACTTGTGCCACATAAAATCAAGGAAACACAAGATATTGAGGACAGGGCTGGGCGTAGCAATAAGAAGACTGAGCTGCCAAAGGATAAGGACATTTTCCCTCCATCTATTCATGCCCCTGTCTTGGGTAGTGGAGCTGCCTTCAGTTTAATTCTATTCAGTGGACTTCATCAGTATCACTATGTTACTCCAAAAATAAAACAGAAACGCCAGAATGTATAGGAGAATTATTCAAGTTTTTGCGCCACACACTTCAGCAAAACAGCTATTGCTAGGTTAAGCACAAAATTCAAATTCAATGATCTTTTGTTTGAAATGGTTTGATATGGTAAATTTAAACTTGACATGTACACAAGAAATGCAATTTTCAGAAAAATGATGACAAGCAAGGCAAGTTAAATGAAGCTTCAAGGGATGGGCTTTACACTAACTTCCAGGAAGCCACTTCCGGTTTATGGCCGCCAGCTGTAATAGCATTTTTTTCTCCTACTATTCGCAATGGGGCAAAGCAAGAGTAACAAGTGGTCTTGTGCATGTATGGTATCAAATGTGACATACAAAAAAAATTTGCAGTGCCCCTCATAATGTTTGAGACAAAATTGTTTTTTCAGTTTTTTATTTGGGTCTGTACTTCACAGTTTTAGATTTGTAATCAGGCAACTCACACGTGGTTAAAATGCAGATCCTCAGCAAGACTTCAGACAGGCAGGTTTTGATGCCGACTATTGACCACACAAGCCTTCATGAACAGAAGTACAGAGGATACACCTCAAGATGCAATCCACAAGTTATCTGCAAAAACAGAATGGCCAGGTTACAGATTGTTAAGAAGTACCTAAAAGACCCGGCAAAGTTCAGGATAAAGGTCATGTGGACTGATGAGAAAAAGACTCACTTGCAACAGAGTGAATGCAAGAGCAAAGTGCAGAGGATTGATAAATACCACATATAAAGTATTACAAAATATAGAATAAATTCATACATTGATTCTTCATCCATGCAAAAATTTCACCATCTAGTTTGCAAATAGCTTTTTATCACTAAACCAGATCAAAAACATGGTTAGTTTGATTTTTGATAAGGATTTGACAATGACTATAATTAATGAAAATAAAAATGCTTTGAATTAGGTCCATCATGACATGAAGACTGATTGAAAAGGGTGCATGGTGTTTCAATAAATATTTTTTCTCTAAGAACTGGTTTTGAGCAAAATTTCCAATTCCAGACCAACTTAATGAATTTCTTTTCAAATGTAGTTTAACTTTCTGATCATCTTATACCACTGAGTAAAACTGCTTGAATTTCCACTGGCCTTAGAACATCCTTGTTGCCTACAGGGGTGGCTACTTAGAAGTAGCTCATGACATGATTAGCACTTACTCATTGTCAGTACTTAATTTTAGCTATTTGCAATTGCAATTATGCTTTTTGTTGGTGAGCCGTTGTATAAGCGGGATAATGTCTGAGTGGTTGAGCATTATGCAGTTTAAATGCCCTGTGATGAGGGAAATCGTCCGAGGCGACGGTCTACGTCAATTGTAATGAAAACACGACGGAAATTTCAGCCTGCCCAATTATTCAAACAAACATCCTGTATCCTATAGGATATTGCTAAGCAACGAACGCTACGTGCTGGCTGACAACTCTCTACCTGGTTCCCTAAAATTAAAATTCAGTTCGGTTTTAAGTCAAACTAGTGTCACAGCATGTGTGTTATCGCATATCGTTATCGCATATAACGCTGATTGAACATTTGCAGGCACTACTCCATAATTACCGTATAGAGAAATAATATAGGCCTACATGTCTCAGCCTATCAGAATTGAATATTCAGCCAAGCAGCTGTGTATTTTGGTTTTGTGGGCGTGCAACAATTGTTAATAAATTGAAAATAAAATTATTTGTCTTATCGGACCATGACTGTATTTGACACAAAGTAAGCACCAAGACTTTATTCTGATGGACAAACGTTGGTACTGGTTTTTGATAATGCATTTTCCACACAACCAGCGTTGCCCCTCGGCAAGATGCGTTCTAAAAAATAATTCCTCTACTCTACTTGTTATGAATCGATTTTGGAATCGAGCACATTGAACATTATGCGATCCATCGATCTGCGAAATAATTGAAAATCACCATCCCTAGTGTTCACCCCTTCAAACAGTCTTATCCTCATCCCTAAAAAAGCATAATATTTGAAAGACAAAATGGTGCAGCATGTTGCTAACAAACGGAGACTACTTCGTTTCGCATTTCTACGCGTTTCTAGATTATAGCCACAAATGTACACTAGTTCTTACCATAGTGCGTACAAAGGAACTGGAGAGGGTAGATGGAGCCAGGCAACGAAGCCTAGGAAGTACCGGAATATCGTAAGAAAACACTGCAGAATGGAACGTAGCCCGATTTGAAACTTACTGGTGAACAAAATTAACAGAACAGTTAAAGCATCAGGGTTATTGGGGAAAACAAACTTACCAATTCGGCCACTAATTAATTACTTAAATGCATTAATTTAATTCCATATAACTTGATAGAGTTCTCAGAGGCGAATGATCTACTGTGTTTGTTCCCTATATCCGTTCTTTTATTTTATGAAAACAAATAGTCGGACTTTTGTAGAACCTGCATCTTCCGGTGGAGTTTCCGGAACGAGCTTCTTCGGTGGTGTTTATTGGCAGCCTACCGATTGCATGGAAGATACATTACCGCCACCTACTTTGCTGGAGTGTGGCGCAGATTAAGCGTGGTTAGATCAGGTGGTTAGGCAAGAGAGACCAAAAAGAGCAAGCAGAAAACACCAGGTCTGAACCCTCAAATAGCAAGTGCATGAGATTAAAAAAAAACACCCAATGGGGAGAAAACCCTCAAACAGTGACGAGCAAAAAAACTCCCCAAAGGGAAGAAATCTCAAGAGGAACCTCGCTATAGAGGGGGAGCCCATCCTCCACTGGCCACTCTGGTGTAAAGTACCAGACAGCAAATAAAATGGGTTAAGCTGCTTAGTTGAGGTGAAAGCTAACAGGAATAGACCAAATTGTGTAGTTCAGAGTAGTGCAGTTTAGAGGAGCCGGATGATGGATCTGGAGGTGCAGATAGTGTCAAGGCATGGGCAGGGAAGGAACAGGTCGGAAGCAGTCCATGACCATGAAGTGAAGAAGAGGACTGGAGCGATCTTAAAATAGTCTATGACAGCGAAGTGGGACACTAGCATCCATACTACATATGAAAGAGAGTTATTTTGAGAATATGAGGAATAATTACATACATCAAATGGTCTAGGATGATTCGTGAATCGTGATTTCGCATACAGTGTTGTAATCCAGCTAATTTTGCGGCACTACTACGAGGAGTACATCTTTTGCATGACAAAAATGGGGTAGGATGTAGACCAGGACCCCTTCTGCCAGGAACAAGTGTCAGAACTTTCTGAACTTTTACATTTGGAGAGAAATTCTTATCCGAACTCGTTTTTATCTAATATGTCAATTTTCAGTAGGATTTCAATACTGTATTTGTTTATACAGACAGTTTGGAGTTTTATTTGCATATGGTGCCGTGATATTTCATCCACACCATTTCAAATGTGCATTATTTCCTGTTCTCTCATACACACGCAATGTTGAGACGATTAGATTTTGAGGAGAAAACAAAATGTGTGACACTTGGGTATCTGATATCTCAATATTACAGAAAGCGTCGTCTTAAACGACATGTGAAGTGAACGTAAAAAGCAACTGGAAAGGGACACACAGCTTCTTCGCATTGTGTTAGGGAAATTAAATGATAAATGCGATTTAGAAAAATCTGTTTTAATCATTAAGCAGTGGCGGAATCTTCCGCTGATTTTCCTTGAGTATTAATGCAATTAATCCATAAATAGGCTACGCAATAGTGCTACTATCATATATAGCAAGCTCTCCCCAAACAGGCAGTTTTAGCGAGTAGCCTATAGACATTAATAGCCTACATTTTTGCAGTACGAAATTGTGCACATTTTAAATCAACATTATTTGTGGATACATGCACTTCTTCCTCCCTACTCGAATTCATGGCAAATATCTGCAATGCGTAGATTGTAAACAAAATTGAAGTGCATGTTTTGTTTTTGCTGGTTATTCTGAAAGCTAACACGGTAGATAACAGACTGGTCTTGTTTGTTAAGTGTAGACTATTTGGTGATTAAAACTGATTTTAACGGATAAATTGAATTTATGATTTAATCCCCCAACACGGTATGAAGACGCTGTGTGTTAGACTACTTGCCATTTGATTAGTCCGATCGTTGGCGCACTTGATAATAAAGGAAAAATTACTAATGAAAACAGGCTGAGATCAGTGATTAGTTTAAAGGAAAGTTTTGCGCCCCGTCAATTTTCAGCTCATCAATCGCCGCTGGATAAAACACTATGTATGTGGGAAATATTCAATCCTAGCTTAGCTGCTGACCAGCAACCCGCTGATTTTGCTCAAGCAATCAAAGTTGCCGTTAATAATAGCCGGCGTTCGTGGGGGCTATTTATTCATCTCTCTTTAAAATGTTGCATAGATGAAATTATATGTTAATGAAATTACCTACCGTGTCCACCCCAAATTTAACCCCTGAATACAGTATATACTTTAAGGAGACACCTAAGAATAAATTCAGGTGAAAAGCCCTACACATGTTCTCAGTATGGGAAGTGTTTTCCCAAAAAAATGCTTCAAATTTCCACATGATTCATACAAGGTGAAAAGCCCTACAAGGATACTCAGTCCGGGTAGTTACTTTAACAAAATCTGATATAAATATCCAGCAGAACGTTTATATGGATGTGAGGCTCTTTACTGTATTTAATGCAGGATATACACTATATACACTTAAAAATTCATAAAGGTGAAAATCCCAATCTGCTTTGGATGTACACTTGAGAATTTGTAAGGGGGGTGGTTAAATTAGTTAAAGTGGCAGTTCACCCAAAAATGGAATGAAGTATGTTTTCACTTACCATCCCTATCCATCCAGATATTTTTGCTGAGATTTGACACCTTTTCTAGATGAAGTTCAGCATGATAAAAATGGACCTCTCCTTCTCTTGCACAACCGAGTGTGACGCATCAGCTTTAGGAACGTAGTTTGCCACCTGTGGCGTGGATCGGGGCATGCCCCCGCAGTGCCCCTCCCAGCCGGATATTCATCAGCTCAAACCTACCACCAGGCCCGCTGTTCAGGACCCAGGACAGCACCACTCTGCGAAGCCCAGCCACAGGACCCTGGAGAGCGGCAACCGGGAAATTCCCCAACTCCCTCATTGGCATTCAACACACCTGAAGTCAATGAGGCCACACAGCTGCCGCTACTCCAGGGAAATGAGCTGGGAGCTTAAGAGGAGGCCTTTGTCTCCCTTGAGCGGAGGGGGTTTTTGGGCTACAACAGAGCGGCGAAATATCTGTTTGTAAATTTGTACTTGTTTTGCAGAAGCCAGCGGAGACGCGGGACCACATCCCTCTTCGTGCTTTAAAGAGGGATCCCCTAAGCTGTCTCCGGGTCATCATTACCTTAATTTCAGTTACTTTACTTTACTTTAATTTAATTTAAAGAAGAAACTTTTGTTGTTGAGTACGGCTTTGATTTGCGTGCTTAATTTGGTTTAATTAAAGAGCCCTGTTGGGCTATTTTTCCCCAAACCTCCGGTCTGTGTATTTCTGTGCCGCCCCGCCTGCACCGTCACACCCAGTACGGTGCCACACACCTCATAAATTTATATGCTTGCTTTTTTGCCTGCTTGTACTTCAGTGACATTTTAAATACAGTTTACTTTCATAAACTGTTTAATAGTATTTAGGTTCATTTTCATTTATCGTTCAATCAGTTTTTTAACTTTTGTTTGTATATTATCTCCGGTGCCCTTTCAGTTGCATTGCTAGCTGGCTAGCTTAGTTAGCCTATAACAACTTTCTCTGGCTCTTTTTATATTTGATGCCTCAATGAGCTGCCAAAAATGAGGGAGATTGATGTCCATCATCTTGCTAAAGTGAGCAGTAAAGCTCCTTATTTGATGCTGGAACAGGGCTAGTTTGTATGTATCAATTTATGTCTTCCAATTATAAGGGTGAGTATGTATACTCAGTTCACAATACTGAGATGTCAGTCAGCACAATCAGCATTTTGATAAAGTTAATTTAAATAGACCTGACTGAGGTTTTTGTGATGTTAACCTAGTCTCTGGACTGTCTCTGGAGTTTTTACATGATTTTTTATCTGTTAATACGCCTGAAATAATTAATGAAACTGACACTCCCTTATAGTCATTTAAGCCTTTTGATTTTCATAGGTATGTTGTCCTGAAGCTCTCAGACACATAATTACATAATTACACAACATCGCTCTTCATGTGTAGTTGGGACTGCCCCTTTACAACCACAATGTAGTGCTGCTTTTTCAGACAGCACACTGTTCAGACTGGCATTTCAATTGTTCCCGAAATGTCTTTTTGCTGGGGGTGGGGTCTTTATTGTAAATTTTATATAAAAAACCACCTCTTCTGTGTGATTGATGTACTTGTGCATAATATCTGGTAAATATAAAATCTAAACATGCAACTTAAAGCCCTTATCCTGGACTGAAGGAGTTTCACCATTCATTTTAGCAAGACTATGGACATCAGTCAACTTCATTCTTAGCAGCTCATCCAAAAGTTCAGTATAAAAAGGGATTTGCTAAACTAGCTGGCCAGCAAGGTAAACCCACCAGAGATAATACATGAACAACAACTGCTTTAAAAAATTGACTGAACACTAAATGCAAAGAGACACTAAATGCTATAGACACTATTTAACGGTATATGAAAGTTAACTATTTCAAATGTCACCGAAGTACAAGGAGGAAGACGAAGGGAGCATTTGAATACACGGTAAACAGACGTGACGTTCCTAAAGCGGGTGTGTGTCATACTCAATTTTTTATATTTACTTTTTTTTTAAAAGGTATTATTCAGTTTACATATGGCAATGGTTACAACATATAGAATATATAAACATAGAGATAATTAACAAGCTTAAAAGGGCATGAAAAGGAAGAAGAAAAATAAAATTTGTTAGAGGTACTCATAAACTGCAAAAGGAAGCATTACACTATCATTTAGATGTAGACAACAAACAAAGACATTTGATCAATGTTTTATCACTGGAGACCATCAGAGTCTGCATATTACTTAAATTTCCATTGAAAAACTTAAAGAGATGTTTTGTTGATGAACAACTTTCAACATAAAATATATAGGTTCAGAATATATTGACAATCAGTCATGCTCATTGTGCAAAGGGCTAATTGACCTATATTTTTGTGGCACCCGATGTGGCACTACATTCAAATAACTCAACAGTTCAGCATCTTTCCAAATATAACGCCAGAGTTACTGACAAACATCTAGAGAGCCAGATCGAAATTTGTTCAGCATTCCATCAAGAACTTCTTCCTCTACTGTAGGATGCCAACTGTGTCTGTCAGGGCAAATATTGTAAAGGTGGACTAGTATGGAATTTGAGTGGCAGTCACATGAAGTTGGTCGAATGCAACCATTTCTTGTTTCAATATAAAGTCTTGTTAGCAACTTAGTCAATTAAAGCATATGACAGCTTAGAAATTTATGGTTGATATTAATGGGTGTCATTTATGTTGTAGAATATAATGCCCATTAATATCTCAATCAGGATTTAAACGTGAAACAAAAGATCAGTCATGCTTTATTTTAAGCTGTAGCAGCATTTCAGATGTCCTTCATTAATTAAAGCAGTTGTATGCGAAGGTAAATACAAACTTTTATTATGAAATGTGTCTCTCTTTCGCCAACCGGAAGCTGTTCTTGTCGTGGCTCCCTTCACACTGTTCGAGCTTCCAACGATTCACACCGTTCTACTTAACTCTACTGTCCGCAATATGTTTCACACAGCTTCAGCCACGCACATTGGAGACAATCAGCGCCGATTCATACGGGTAAAAAGCCCTACAAATGTATGCAGTGCGGGAAGTGTTTAGCTCAAAAAAGTTCTTTACATTATCACAGGATGATTCATACAGGTGAAAAGCCCTATAAATGTCCTCAGTGTGGGAAGTGCTTTTTGTCTGCATCTCATTTAAAGGTCCACCAGAGAATTCATACAGGTGAAAAGCCCTACAAATGTACTCAATGTGGAAAGTGCTTTTCCAGATTATCTTATCTAAATAGCCACCAGAGCATTCATACAGGTGAAAAGCCATAAAAATGTTCTGATTTTTGGAAGAGCTTTTCAACACCATCTTATTTTTAATATCCTCTAGAGAATGTATAGGTGAGAAGGCCTACAAATCTTCTGTGTCGCAAATGTTTTTCCCAAACAAGCGCATGAAATTTACACTAAATGCTTTGTATGAAATAAAAACTGCCCTACCCATGTAGTGTGCAAAGTGTTTTTGAAAAAAAGATAATTGGACTTGCCAACAGAGTGTCCAATACCCTACTTGATAATTCATACAAATATGCCTTCATAATTTTTAGGACAAACAAATGTTTCATGGTAGTGCTATGGCTTGCACGTGCATGGCTGCCACTGGAACTGGCTCAGTTTTCTTTATTGATGATGTGACCGATGACTGCACCAGTAGGATTAATTCTAGACTGTGCAGAAACACCTTGTCTGCTGAAATCCAACCAAAAGATCCATAAGCATCAAAACTCAGTGGCTTATCCTTCACCCTGCATCAGGACAATGACTCTCGACATACTGTTCAAGCAACCAAGGAGCTTTTCCCGGTCTAAAAGTGGAGTGTTGTTGACTGGCCCAGTCAGTCACCCATCCTGAATCCAATTGGACATGCTTTTCACTTTCTGAGGACAAGACTGAAGAAACTGAATGTCCCAAAATTTTAAAGACTGGAGTTAAAACCGCACAGTGCAAGCTTCTTTAGGAGCACTGTTGCTCTCGTAGCGTGAGTCATTGCGCTTCCGTTAAATGGCTGTCCCATTCTCTCGATCCTGTCTGGAACACACCGATCACGTTCAAATGGTGGATATTTTAGTTGCTCCTCTTGTAGTGTGACAGGTAAGACAAGGCAATTTGTCACATTGGCCAATGAGATTGCTGCTTATGTGGTGCAAAAAAGAAACGTTAATGATGCTACTGAAATGATTTTTCATAAACCCACAATTGTAGCCTGCATCGCGACAAAGTAAAGTAGGCCTACTGTATGGCTGACACATCTACAACATTTTAAAGCTAAAATTGGAACAGTTATAGCCATATTAAGAAGAATGAAGCTTGTGTCCTCATTATCAATATTTTAATTCTTAATCCAGCTATCTTTGTTGTAGGCTACCAATGGTCTATGTTTTGGCGAAGACGAGGCAACCACTCACGTACCCAAATTCTGGATTTCTTTTTTTTTTTTTTTTTGTGTTTTTCCACGCGTATAAAGGCACTGCCGATAACTTCTGGCACTTGCTCTTCATCCATGGCGAACTTCTCTTTTCGTTGTCTGCCAACACGTGCCGTCCGTTGTCTCGTAATGTGTGACCTTGTGCTGTTGCCTCGTCATACAGTGTGGGCATAGCAAGACGGGAATCGTGGTAAATGTGACATGTACTGCGATGTTAAGACTTAAAACATTACGTAGTGAACGTCCGTGCAAGGCAGCGGCTACTACAGGGGTGTTGGTGAGCAATTGCATTACAGGCATTATCTAGAGTGACTTACACAACATTTTACATAGCATTTACATTGCATCCATTTGTACAGCTGGATATATACTGAAGCAATGCAGGTTAAGTAGCCTTTTTTTTTCTTTAATTTACCAATGCTTATGCAAACAAAACATAATGGTAAAGTGGGGCTTCAACAAAGAGGGAAGAAAAACTATTAACAAACAAAAATCAAAAAAACATTTTAGCCTTACATTGTGTAGTTTTCAAAAATTTAATTAGGGGTTCACTGCATACAGTAGTTCATAATGAAAATGAGGAACTATTTTTTAAATTATGAAAGCATTTTTCCAGTTTATTATAGACTTCAGTGGCGCTCAGGTGGGGGGGTTCATACAGGTACTATGCAGTCCAGAGTAAGAATGAGTAACTAGGTTTTGACTGTTTGTTTACTTCAGTGCTAGAGAAGCCTGTTATGGCTATATAACCTATAGGTCATTGTTAGTTAAATACAGCTTTAAAAAGAAAATTACATGTTCTTAAACTTGATTATTGTTGATGTCATTGTAAAACCACGCCTTAAATGGTTTAATGTCTCGACAATAGCAGCGCCAGTAATAATAATGGAAAAAAATATCTGGGATTTTTGGCAGTTAATGCAGCTTCCATGTTAAACCCTCCCACACCCACTTTCGGTTGTTATCCAAATAAAAATACAAATAATTATGCTGTTTAAACAAACACAGATACAAATACAAATCCCTAGTGTAGGGCATTTCGCATTTTTGTGTATTTAAGGGAGATTTTTTTGTTAGAACACTTATGCCTCTGTGTTCATATGGATGGTTCCTCATCTATGAATTCTCAGGTTCATATTTAAATCAGATTATTTATTAAAACATTTCTCAGACTGTGTACACTTGTATGGCTTTTCACCTCTATTAATTTTCACGTGTATATTAAAATCTGATTTTGCACAAAAACACATTGCTCGTGGTGTAGGTCTTTTCGCCTGAATGAATTCTCAGGTGTGTATTAAATCTACAAAAACACTTCCCACACATCTGATTTTGCACAAAAACACATTGCTCGTGGTGTAGGGCTTTTTACTTGTATGAATTCTCAGGTGGGTATTTAAATTTGATTTTTTATTACAAATACTTTTCACACGAAGCACACTTATTATTACAGGCAATTAGCAGACGCTCTTATCCAGAGTGACTTACACAACATTTTCACATAGCATTTACATTGCATCCAATCATACAGCTGGACATATACTGACGCAGTGCAGATTAAGTATCTTGCTACAACGGCAGCATCCTATCCGGGAATCGAATAAGTTACAAGCCCAGCTCCTTACCCATTATACTACACTGCCGCTTTATCGCCTGTATGAATTTTCAGGTGGGTATTTAAATTAGATTTTGTATTAAAACACTTCTCACACTGAGAGCATGTGTAAGGCTTTTCACCTGTATGAATTCTCATGTGAGTATTTAAATTAGATTTTGTTTTAAAACACTTCTCACACTGTGCACACTTGAATGGTTTTTCACCTGTATGAATTCTCAGGTGTGAATTTAAATCAGATTTTGCACGAAAACATTTCTCACACTGTGTACACTTGTATGGCTTTTCACCTGTATGAATTCTCAGGTGTTTATTTAAATCAGAATTTGTATGAAAACACTTCTCACATAGCACACACTTGTATGGCTTTTCTCCTGTATGAATTCTCAGGTGTGAATTAAAATCAGATTTTGAACGAAAACACTTACTGCACTGTGTACACTTGTATGGCTTTTCACCTGTATGAATTCTGAGGTGTAAATTAACATCAGATTTTGTACGAAAACACTTACTGCACTGTGTACACTTGTAGGGCTTTTCACCAGAATGAAAACGTAAGTGGCTATTTAAATGAGATATCTGGGAAAAGCAGTTCCCACAATGAGTACATTTGTAGGGCTTTTCACCTGTATGAATTCTCAAGTGGGTATTTAAATGAGATGCCAGGAAAAAACCATTCCCACAATGATTACATTTGTAGGGCTTTTCACCTGTATGCATTCTTTGGTGACTGTTTAAATAGGATTTTGTATTAAAACACTTCTCACACTGTGCACACTTGAATGGCTTTTCACCTGTATGAATTCTCAGGTGGGTCTTTAAATTAGATTTTGTATTAAAGCACTTCTCACACTGAGAACATGTATAAGGATTTTCACCTGAATGAATTCTCAGGTGGGTATTTAAATTAGATGCCTGGGAAAAGCCATTCCCACAATGATTACATTTGTAGGGCTTTTCACCTGTATGCATTCTTTGGTGACTGTTTAAATAGGATTTTGTATTAAAACACTTCTCACACTGTGCACACTTGAATGGCTTTTCACCTGTATGAATTCTCAGGTGGGTCTTTAAATTAGATTTTGTATTAAAGCACTTCTCACACTGAGAACATGTATAAGGATTTTCACCTGAATGAATTCTCAGGTGGGTCTTTAAATTAGACTTTGTATCAAAACACTTCTCACACTGTGCACAATTGAACGCCTTTTCACCTTTATGAATTTCGCCTTTATTTCTACGAATTGTCTTCTTTTGAAAGAAATTCAAAAGACTGGGGTTTTTACTTGAATTAATTATCATGCGTTCAACCATCCCATTCGTTCTCAGACAATTTATACGTTTCTTGCAACTGTTTGCACTGTTGTGGATAACTGTGGTCTGATTATTCTCATTATTTACATTGCAGTGATGATTTAAGTCCCCACCTCCTGCACACTGCCATGGTTCAGGCTGGTGTTTGTGATCAACAGCAGCTCCATATTTCACAGTATTCCTGATGTCACTCATTAAACATTCACTGGATTCACACTTCACTTGTTCACATTTAACATCATCATATTTAATATCCTGCAAGTCACTGATGTGTTCTGCTTTAAGGTATCCTCCATCTTCAGCCTCTGTTTTGATTTGGTCAGGATGCAGTTGGGTTACATATCCCAGCTCTGTGGCGAGGCTCTCTGTCTTCATTAAATTCTTAGTGTGGATGCAGCCAAGATCAGTTTCTGTTTTAATCAGGGATGCGTGTGTGTGGTGTACATCACTGACCCCGCTGTGTGCTGTAACACACTCTGGCTCCAGTGTGTTGAGTCCTGGTGCAGCACACACTGTCTCTGACTCTGCCATGTGGACAAACTCCAGTCCACTGAATTCCTCTTCTTTCTGTCTGATCCTGTGCTGCTCAGTGAGCTCTGGTAGTGTTGTCTCAGTGTCCTGTCTCAGACAGACTCCTGCCTGCATCATACTGCTGCTCAAAGGTGTGCAGAAGTGCCGCTCCTGGAGGGAAACAAGGGGGGGGTGTTGGAACACATCGAAGCCAAGTACAGTTTGCCCCCTGAGGTGTCTCACCTTGTAGAGGGTCAATTGCAGATAACCTTGCCTGCCACCCATATGATTATTATTTAAACTACTTTTTTAAACTAGAAATACCACCTTGCGGTTGTATGCCTCCACCAACCAGTAGCAAGTGCTCTGTTTGACCGTTTGGATATAAAATGTCATCGCTTCAATTTTATCCTATTAGACATTTGTGTGAAACTTCGTCATAATTAGCGTATGCATTCTGGAGTTATGGCCAAAAACGTGTTTTGTGATGTCACAGTGTCCTTGACATTTGACCACCAAAATCTAATCAGTTCATCCTTGAGTCCAAGTGGACGTTTGTGGTAAATTTGAAGAAATTCTCAAGGCATTCCTGAGATATTGCGTTCACGAGAATCAGGACGGACGGACAACCCGAAAACATAACGGCTGTGCCGTCGCGGAGGCATAAAAATGTACATTTATATTAAAAATCCAACAGAACTGGACTGACAGTCATAGTGGCAACAATTAAGGACAAGGACAGAGGGGCAATATAGTGGGCAATACATATCTAGTGTTCATCCTCTGATTTTATTCATTTAAACTTATCTGAGTTCAGTATTACAGTATCATTACCGATATTTATCCTCTCAATAATGCTAGAGACACAATGATCCCTCTAGGGTTTTCAACACACTTGTCCCTGGTTATGGTTATAAACTTTGTTAATATATACCTGGATAAGAGCGTCTGCAATATGCCTGCAATGTAATGTAATTTGATTGAGGCTTCTAAATTCAGTAGGATGCTGTTTTACAGGCCTATGATTTAACCAGTCCTGTTTCTGACGAAGTGCTTAATTGGTATCAATTAGCCCCTAATCTAACTCGTTTATTTTATTATACTCACTCACTTTCGCCAGTAGGCCCATTGTTTTGGCAAAATGACAAAAATGAATTGGGACTGTTCACAAGCCATTAGGATGCGTATAAAGTAGCTTATTCGTTAAAAATTAATAAACTGGCTTAACAGAATTGTACAAGTGATAAGTGATACTAATAAATTGGATATACTTCAAGAATTTCGTCATGTTCCACGGAATGCTTTACTGAACAACAGTAAGCGTCCGACAAGATCGCTACCATAAATTAGTGATATCTTTAACTCATTGCAATCTTATGGATCATATAATTGAGAAGTAACGTTGCGCCAGAACAAAGTTTTGCAAATCTACAATTCATCGTACAATCACGGGCGCTTTAGCAACTACCAAACATATAGGCCTACTGTACTAACATTAGTAAAAGTAAAGTAACCCGATTTAAAGCGAGTAAACAAAACAAACAGAACTGAAAAATCATCAAGATCATGGGCGAAAACCTTACCCTATTCGATGATGACCCAATTATTTCAACTAAATCGTTTGTTTTAATTTGACGTTAATTACACTGCAATGTAATTCTCGGCGCCGAATGAGTTCAGCTCAGCACTGCAGCGCAAGCTGAATCTATGGAGGATCGCCCCAATAATAATTAAACTTCCGGTGCACTCTCTACACCGAGTTTCAAAATAAAAGTTAATTTAATGGTTTAAAACCAGGGTAGGCAATTCGGGTCCTAGAGGGACGGTGTGTATCAGCTATTACCCGAGCTAAAAGAGCGAATTGCCTACATGCACCAACACTGGTCCACAAACACAAATGTTAGATCTAATTAAATAATTCAGGCCTGAAGTTGGCATGATAACCAGATATAGAAAAACAGATAAGGCTCTCACTATCCACCTGTTTTAACCTATCCTACATGTTGACTCTTCTGTGATGTTGGTTGCTTGAAGAATTCTGCTGACTAACCCCAGTATGATTTTTAAAGATTTCCCCTTTTGGAATGCCATATTAGCACTGCAGGTTTTTTCATAAATATGTCTGGTCATATACTGATGCATTCATGCATGAACCCCACAGTCAACTCAGGACAGAGTGGGTGAATAGAGTTAGATAGAACTTGACAGACAAACAAATCGACAGATGGATATAATGCATATAATTCTAACACATACATTTGTCGCTGAAATATCATTTAGATATTAAATCAATGATAAATTGCTCCTGAACCACATACATGAAATGGACTCATCTGAAGGCAGACAAAGAGTATCAGATGAGTTTTAGATTATGTAGCTTATTTGTCATAGGAACTTCTGCATTGGTTTAACTACCACACATCCGCTCACAATTGCATATTAGAGACAAAAAATCTTGCTGTCCTGTAAAAAAATTATATTCAATAAAGGAAATCAGAAATGGATACTGCAGAATTTCCAATAATTATACTTTAAGAAAATTAATTTACCCTAGTTTAACCCCCACATGTCCATGATAATTGCATGAGTTTCTACTATTTACTTAATGTGAAGAGATACAAACTGCAGCAGGGGTAAAGCAGAAAAAAATAACACAGTGAAGGTCAAGGGAGTTTATTTAGAAAATTTTAAGGTTCAAAAGAAATGGCTTCTGCGCTCACAATGTAAAATAATTTAATCCACAGTTCATGTAAAACATCAAAAAATAAAGAGTGCAACAGAGATCCACAACTATCTCAGATAATACATTCTGTCCTTTTTAAAAGAACAAAATATTTACAAACACTTGTTATAAAATGAAAATGGCATGCCAGCTTGTCCGATTGTGCTGTTTTATTTCAGATGCTTGTCCAAAATAAGATTAACAAGGAATTTCAACTGTGCTACTGCAAACACCCCAAAATGGTTGGCCTTCCACCTTTTATTCTTGCTTTTAACTCTAATCAAACACCCACCAAATAAGAATTTGGAAATCAAAGTTTGGCTTAAAAATAAGAAGGGATTGTTGTTCAAATTCTCTGATTGTTCGAAATTTGAATTTCAGGAACACTTCCTACACAAATTGCATGTAATGATCCTTTCATGAAATGTTTCCCACAGAGTAAACTTCTCAAACTCTTCATCTATAGGAGTTGTCTTTTGATAATTTAGCTTTTTCTGCCAAATCTACTGCTCCACACTCCAGTCCAGTTGGTGGCGGTAATGCAACAAAAGCTGGATTGTAAACTGCTATTCGTCCACAGAAGTAGACGAAGAAGAAGGAGAAAAAGATGATGAAAACAGGAGGCTTGTGGTGCTTCCGTAGATTAAGCCTGCTCTTCTGAACAGAATGCTGTTAATTTTACATTTTATGGCTAACACAGATTTTGCGAGCATGTGGGATCCTTCGCTTCCAAGAATTTAGTTTCGTCCAGTTTAACCAACGAGCGAGTGAATCTGGGTAAGTCCCCAACATTCTGATGCTTTCACTGTTCAGTTAGTTTTGTTTACAAGCAAGCTTCAAATCGAGTTGGTTTCCATTCGCTAATGTTTGCATGAGATATGTTTGCGAATTTGTTCGTTGATTTTATCCTAGAATTGTGCACATTATATCATTCATTTTCCAATTAGAAAGCTTCGTATTGGTACAACGTTACTTTGAGATTGTCAGGAGCATTACAGTGAGTTAAAGATCTCGCCCAATGAAGTTCACGACAATGGCGTCACCTTGTAGGACGAATTAATCCGTGGCACATGTGGACATCCCGGAAATATGCCGAATTGGGTGGCATTGCCTGTTCTAGTCTTCACTACAAAATTGAGTTGGTTAGGCTCTAATTACTTTTCAGTGAAGTAGCCAGCCGCATTATGCGCATCCCCGCCTATGCATTACATTACATTACATTACATTCATTTGGCAGACGCTTTTATCCAAAGCGACGTACAAAAGTGCATTTTCATGATCGTAGACAACTGCTGAACACGGGTTCAGTAAGGTACAATTACTTATTTTGTACAGCTATTTCTAGCCGAGAACAATGAACACTATCCTGGTCTAACATCTGCAAAGCCAACTAGGCAGAATAAGAAGCCACAGTATTAGGACAAATACAGTTTACCAAGAAGTGCAGGGATGGGGCAACATGTAACAAGTGACAGGAAAAAAGGTTTTTTTTTTGTTTTTTTTTAAATATATATTTATACAGCGTGGTGGTGGTTAGTCTAGGTATAGTCTGAAGAGATGAGTCTTCAGGCCACGGCGGAAGATGGATAGTGAGGGGGAGGATCGGAGAGGGATGGGGAGTTTGTTCCACCACTGGGGAGCTAGGGTGGAGTGCGTCGTCAGGTATGGTCGAATCCTCCTGATGTTGTACAGGAGGAATCTGCAGGACCGTGATGTTGCCTTGATGTGCTCCTTGAGGTCCAGTTGGTCATCCAGGACCACCCCCAAGCTCTTGGCAGAGTGAGAGGTAGTCACTGTGGTGCCATCAACCGTGATTGAGAGTTCACGAAGCAAGGAGGTCTTGTACGGGAAGAAGAGCAGCTCAGTTTTGTTGAGGTTGAGCTTCAGATGGTGGCTGGCCATCCAGGTGGAGATGTCAGCCAGCCAGGCAGGAAGAGATCTTATCATTGACCTGTGTGGCTGAGGGGAAGAAAGAAAAGAAGAGTTGTGTGTCATCTGCATAACAATGATAGGAAAAGCCATGTGAATTAATGACTGAACCAAGAGATCTGGTGTATAAGGAGAACAGCAGAGGACCCAGTACAGATCCCTGCGGCACTCCCGTAACAAGTGGATGAGAAGCAGAGGCAGACCCCTTCCAGGTGACCTGGTAGGTCCTATCTGCAGGATAGGAAGCGAACCAAGACAGGGCAGTCCCGGCAATTCCCATCCCAGCCAAGGTGGAGAGGAGTATTTTATGGTTGACCTTGTCAAAAGCTGCAGACAGGTCAAGAAGGATCAGGACAGAGGAAAGGCGTGAGGCTCTTGCAGTGGCAAGTGCCTCCGTCACAGCTAGGAGTGCAGTCTCTGTTGAGTGCTCGGATCGGAAGCCAGACTGGTGAGGGTCTAGCAGGTTGTTCTGATGGAGAAAAGAGGTTAATTGTTTAAGAACTGCTCGTTCAAGGGTTTTGGACAGAAAGGGTAGAAGGGATACGGGTCGATAATTTGTTACATCGGAGGGGTCTAAGGTGGGTTTTTTGAGTAGTGGGGTAACACGAGCCATCTTAAAAACAGAGGGAACATGACCAGAGGAGAGAGAGGAATTAACAATGGAAGACAGATAGGGAAGGAGCTCACTGGAGATGGATTGGAGAACTTTAGATGGGATGGGGTCAAGTGGACAGGTGGTTGCGCGATGAGAGGTGATGAGTGATGCTTGTACACTAAATGGTGTCATGGAATTCTGATGTGATTTGGTAAAAGAACAAAACATAAAACAATACCTGACATCCTATAACTACAGGAGAATAATACAACAAGGCGAGATTAGGAGTTGATTGATACCAATTTAGCATTTTGTCAGAAATGGGACAAGTACAGCATAAAGACAGGACGCGTTCACACGTAAATAATGGTAGATCCTTGTAAAAGAGAATTAACTTTTTTCTGACTGCTATAAATCATACTGAAGAATGGATTTCTTCTTGATCTCTAAGTCCTTGACTGAATGTTTAATTGAAAGAGCTTTTTCCATGAGTGGGTAATGCTGCATGAACCAGCAGCTGCTCTCAGGCTCGCTGCCCTAATGCTGGCTAGCAGCCCAGCAGAGTTAGAGGCTGCCCAGCCATTAGCTGCTTGGTGACTGTGGGCTGACTGGAGCCACTTAGGCGAGCCTGTGGCCACAGGTAGCCAGGGTGTGCGAACCCTCCCCCTGTACAGAAGGGCCGCTGTTAGCCACAGACGTACAGTACCTCACCCCGCGCACCTACCCTAGGACATAGCTCTCGATGGCTGCAGTTGATCCTGCTATGGCAGCCGGTGCTCATGGTATGTCCAGATGGTCTAACTGGGGCAGTGCACTGGACAGCGATGGTGACTCTGTGCCAGTCCAGGCAGCAACATCTCAAAAAGAAATGGGGGTGGTGAGATGGGAGCAGGGTGACCTGAGCGGGACCCGGTCAGCCAGCAAACCACAGCACCCCAAAATCTTTAGGATGAACCCCTAGAGCAGCGGCCTCAAAATCCACATCAAGTGTCCAGGGGCATCCAGTGATGCCGCTGGTATAAACCAGTTCCACTATAAATCTGATGCAGACCAGTGTTCTGGCCACCTTGTGCTATGACCAGCCCAGTCTTCACTTCAGAAACTGTTTTCGTCACTATTCCATAAGAAAACAAGAAAAACAAACAAACATAGAGGCAGATTGTGCTTATAAAATTGATATAAGGTATCAATCAGGGACGATCAAATGGTTTCTCCCAGCTTATAATGCAAGAGTGACCACAGTAGTCAGTCAGGCAGAGTTTAAAGAATGTGTCAGCTGCTTCAGTAGGACCTGTTTTATTATGCCTCCGGAACGCCTTGAGGGAATTTCTTCAAATTTGGCACAAAGGTCCACTTGGACTCTAGGATGAACTGATTAGATTTTGGTGGTCAAAGGTCAAGATCACCGTGACCTCACAACACAAGTTTTTGGCCATAACTCAAGAATTCATATGCTAATTATGACAAAGTTTCACACAAATGTCTAATAGGATAAAATGATGACATTTTATATCCAAACTGGCTACTGGTTGGTGGAGGTATATCACCTCGAGGCGGTATTGTTAATTAAGGCTAAATACCTTCCCCTGTTTCTCTCCAGGAGCTGCACTTCTGCACACCTTTGAGTAGCAGTATGATGCAGGCAGGAGTCTGTCTGAGACAGAACACTGAGACAACACTACCAGAGCTCACTGAGCAGCACAGGACCAGACAGAAAGAAGCAGAAGCAGAAAGAAGTGGACTGGAGTCTGTACACATGGCAGAGTCAGAGACAGAGTGTGCTGCACCAGGACTCAACACACTGGAGCCAGAGTGTGTTACAGCGCACTGTGGGGTCAGTGATGTACATCACACACACACATCACTGATTAAAACTGAAACTGATCTGGGCTCCACCCACACTGGGGATTTTAATACAGCAAACCTTTACAGTACAGAGCTAGGACATGTAACCCATCTGCATCCTGACCAAATCAAAACAGAGACTGATGATGGAGGATACCTTAAGGCAGAACACATTGGTGACTTGCTGGATATTAAATGTGTTAAAATTAAAACTTATGAAATGAAGTGTGAATCCAGTGAAAGTATAGTGAGTAATCTCATGAATACTGTGGTAAGTGAAGCTGCAGTTGATCACAAAGACCAGATTGAACCATGGCAATGTGCCGGAGAGTCAGAGCCCAACTGTAAAAAAGAAATTAATGATGTGCCTACCAGATATGGGGATGTAAATCATCACTGTGAAATGAACGCTGAAAGTAGTCACACCAGAATTGTCCAGAAGATTACAAACAGTACCAACAAACATAATGATTTCCAGGGAATGGATGTGATAACTGAACACATGATAAATAATTCAAGTAAAAACCAAAGCCTTTTGAATTTCCGTCAAAAAAATAAAATTTGTAGAAATAATGGTGCAACTAATACAGGTCAAAAGCGTTACAAATGTTCTCAGTGTGAGAAGTGCTTTAATTCCAAATCTGGTTTAAAAAAACACCTGACAATTCATACAGGTGAAAAGCCCTACAAATGTTCTCAGTGTGGGAAGTGCTTTAATTCCAAATCTGGTTTAAATAGACACCTGAGAATTCATACAGGTGAAAAGCCCTACAAATGTTCTCAGTGTGGGAAGTGCTTTGCCACTATATCTAATTTAAATGCCCACCAGAGAATTCATACAGGTGATGACTCCTACAAATGTTCTCAGTGTGGGAAGTGCCTTTCCTCCATTTATACTTTAAATAAGCACCAGAGAATTCATACAGGTGAAAAGCCCTACAAATGTTCTCAGTGTGGGAAGTGCTTTAATGACAACTCTTGTTTAAATAGACACATGAGAATTCATACAGGTGAAAAGCCCTACAAATGTTCTCAGTGTGGGAAGTGTTTTTCCTCAACATCTAATTTAAATGTCCATCAGAGAATTCATACAAGTGACGAGCCCTACAAATGTTCTCATTGTGGGAAGTGCCTTTCCTCCATTTATACTTTAAATAAGCACCAGAAAATTCATACAGGTGAAAAGCCCTACAAATGTTCTCAGTGTGGGAAGTGCCTTTCCTCCATATATACTTTAAATAGCCACCTGAGAATTCATACAGGTGAAAAGCCCTACAAATGTTCACAGTGTGGGAAGTGCTTTTCCACTGTAGTTACTTTAAATAACCACCAGAGAATTCATACAGGTGACGAGCCCTACAAATGTTCTCAGTGTGGGAAGTGCCTTTCCTCCATTTACACTTTAAATAGCCACCTGAGAATTCATACAGGTGAAAAGCCCTATAAATGTTCTCAGTGTGGGAAATGCTTTTGCAGAATATATAATTTTAATATCCACCAGAGAATTCATACAGGTGAAAAGCCCTATAAATGTTCTCAGTGTGGGAAGTGCTTTTCCACCATGTCTACGTTAAATTGCCACCAGAATATTCATACAGGTGAAAAGCCCTTCAAATGTTCTCAGTGTGGGGAATGTTTTTCCCAGCGAGGCACTCTGTATCGCCACAAGATGATTCATGAAGGCGAAAAATCCTCCAATTAGTGTGGGAAAGGGTTTGATACATAATCTCATTAATTTCCATCAGCATGTTCATGTGCATGGAAAGCTCTACATATGTATTCAGTGTGAGGTTTTACTGAGAAATATTTTACTGCAAAATACCCTACTTCATCCAGATGAATGTCCCTGAGTGTACAGAGAGCGAGATGTGTTTTTATAGAAATAAATAATAATTATCCACCAGACAATTCCTGCAGGTGAATAGGCCTGTATTCAGTGTGGGAAGAGGTTTTCACAAATACATGTTTTAAATTTCCCCAAGATTCATACAGAAAAAGCCCAACAAATATCAACTAAAAAATTGCATTAAACACTAGAATATTCATAAAGGTGAAATGTCTTAGAGATTTACACAGTGGGGGATGTGTTATTAATGAAATCAATTTTAAATTTCCACAAATAAATTTATTCAAGGGAGAATCCCTCCATGTGTATATACTGTGGAAAGTGTTCTTTTCAAAGCCAGTCATTAAAATGACCGGCACAAAATTCATACAGATGAAAAGCCCCAGAAGTGTCCCCAGAGTAGGAAGACATTTTTTCCACAAAATCTAATTTCATTTCATTTATTTGGGTGAAAAACCCTACCTACATCAGTGTGTTTTCCAGGCATATCATTTGTGCTGCCACCAAAGAATCACTGCAGGTGTAAAGCTTTTCATATGGCCTTAGTTTTTCAATAAATAATTTATTTTTAATGATGACAATAGAGCTCATGCAGGTGAAAAGCTTGAGAAATTCTAATTGTGGGAAGTATTTTATGCATGCAAACTTTGTGATGTACTTTGTGTAGGGAGTGCTTCCAACACCTGATAAATTGTGCCGAAATGCTTTTTATTTTTCATAAATCATCTGAAAAAAAATGGCCTTTTATATGTACTCAGTGGAAGGTTTGTTAATTTTCATAATTTAAATTTATATAGAATCTTCACCAAACATACTTTATCATGACAGGCTGTATGAGTCTGTTCATTGCAGGAAGGTTTAACGTGACACAAGGAAAAATAATAAATGTGAGAAGTTGTTTGCACAATGGTTCATTATGTTTATTTCAACACCAGAAAATCCGATCATGTGATTGTAACGCATGTAGCTCTTTTACAGACTAAAGGAGATTTTTCGACTGAGCCTTCTTATTGGTGCTTATTTCTATGATACTGAATCCTCAAACAAAACTTTTCTAACAAGTTGTTAGGTGTAAATTTGCACTTGTAATACATTTGTGATATTTTTTATGTTAATGTGCCCTGTCACAGGCAAACATTTCCTAGTAGCAGTGAATAGTTCTCCCAGTGGTTTTCCTTGCTGATCATACATGATTTGAAAAACATGAGAAAACCGAGATTCATTTTTTCTTTAACAAGTGTGTGACCATTTTATTCTTTAGAAAAATGTAATTTTCCTTGAGGCTTGAAGGCTGAAATTGTTTGAAATTTACACCAGTGTAATTGAAAGAAACAAAGTGAAAAGTGTTTGAATATGCCGTAGATAGAAATATGGTAATGTGCATTGCTAATACGTATTCTAAAAATGATCTTGACAGTATTGCACTTTTTGGTTATTTTTCTGCCAATGTAGAGGCTGTAGTGTGTATGTTGGCTAAAGCTGACCAGTAGACTTCAGTCCAGACTCTCATATCAGTTAAGGATATGTTTCACTCCTGAATTTTCAATGCTGTATATGAATTGTGTATGAAATTAATTTACATATCCTGAATCTCGTCCAGTGCACGCTGGGATAGGCTCCAGCGCCCCCTGTGGCCATGCCCAGGGTAAGCAGGTATAGATAATGGATGGATGGATTAATTTAAATGAATATACACATACCATGCTATATAAATTTCTGTATAAATTGTATCTGTATCTGTATGGGTCATTGCTTCCTGCTTTACCACCCGTTCGTAAATGTAGTTTAATTCCTGCTGAACATTCCTCCTAACACTAAGTGTGCAATAAATAAATTTGACTCCCATGGTGTGTGAATAGTATTAATTATTTTACACGTTTGGAATGTGTCTGAGCATGTAAGTGTTTTTTTAAGGTAAATATGTTTTTTAAAACTAATCTGATTCACTTACTAGACATTTTTCACGGATCCATTTAAGGCTTGAGTTGATTTTATTCATTTTGGTTCTGCGTGTGTGCAAGGTCTGTTGTCCCTAGTATGCAAATGTGTGTGGACATGGTAGTTACAACTAAGCAAAAGTTCCCGAAAGAGACATTTGGACACTCCCAAGAAGACACTAGCTAACCAAAGGATATTGTGGATCTTTATAGGTGAAAAATACTATATATTTTATAATATATGCTCATGGAAGAAGTGTGCTGAAATTAGCTCCTTTCCCCCCATGCCTGTCACCCTCTCCTTCCTTCTCTGCCTCCCTCTCCACCTTCATCTTCTTGGTCTCACATTGCCACCTCTGGCAGCATTTGGTCTGTAAGGTTGTAGAACAGCCGTTAGCTATCTTGTGTCCTAATCCATTTATTGAGATCCTTCGATTACATTTTTAGTCAATTAGCCCACCCCCATCAATATGTCAAACACATCCCACAATTTCACAACCCTGGCCTAAACCCACACAGCAGTAAGCCTAAATGGATGAAAAGCCCTGCCTTTGTGTTCTGTGTCAGAACTGTTTTAACACAAAATATTCTTTAGATATACACAAGAAAATTCATACAGCCCTACAAGGGTACACAGTGCAGGAAACATGGAGAAACCAAAACGTATGAAGGTACCCTGAAATAGATGCTGAGAATGTGCACTTGAACCACACGTGCATTGTTTGATCACAAGTCTAAAATTGTGGAGCTCAGAACCAAATCAAGTTAAAAAATGTCTATTGTCCTGAACATAATTGAGCTCACTGTACATTAAAGTTGCAAGCAGAAAAATCGTTCTGGTGAAAAACCATACAGCCTTTCTACAGGCTATAGGGGCTTTTCCACAGAACCTTTTCAAAGCACTACTACAGGGTACTGACTCCTCAAGTAGAATTTAGAATTTTTCAGGTGGAAATATCCACTTGCAATTAATTCTTCTTGTTAGCTGTAGTCTTGCAGCACACCTCTCCTTTAGCATAGTAGTGCAGTGTATAGTTTGTCTGTGGTATTCCTTGCTGAGCATATTTTGGACGGGCATTTGAAAAGCAGCGCAATGTCTGGGGCAAACTGGCATCACATTTTCTTTAATGGCAAATCTGACCATTTTACCATTCACATTTCCTTGTAGTCTGACAGCTGATATTTTTTTGATGATGAAATTGACACCAGTGTGAGTTGGAGTTGTTTGAAAGAAACAATGTGAAAACTGTTTGCATATACTGTAGAAAGAAACATGGTTGTGCCTTGCCAACATGTATTGTGAAAACTTTGCAGTACTGTCCTTTTCAGTTCTTTTACTGCCAGCTTAGTGGCTGTTATGTGTATGTCAGCTGCAGATGATTATTAGACTTCAGACAATATGGTATCTCAGTTGATGATCTTTGTTTCACTCTTTATTTTTCGCTGTTGTATACGAGTTGCATATGAAGTAATTGTACATTTTGTACTGTATGTGCACATGCCCAGGGCTTTATGCCATGTACATTTCCATATAAATTATTTTCCTACAATGTGCCATTGCTTTCTGCTTTACTACCCATGCTTATCAATGTGGTTTCAATAGCAGCAGCAATGTAGCAGGTTAATCGTAACTATAGCCTTACATTAAAACCACAAATATAACTTATTTATCTATCATAATGTGCTTAAGCAGAGTTGCCCAGTCTGGTGAGGGCATGAGCGTTATTCCATTTCTGGGTGGTTAATGTACTTTTTTACGCTAATGTCAAGACACTGCATAGTTCATGCCTGGCTTTCATTATTTACTGTATGTCTTGCAGTGGGCAATCTCATTGGTCCAGCTTTATGACATCTTGGCCTACATGTGTATTGTTCACATGGTAAACTTACCAGTTGCTGATGACCATCCCAAAGGCAAACATGATGGGTGCGTCCAATTCAGCCAGAAATAAACCGTAGGTATGCATGTGATCGCGGATGCTTCAAGTTATGCAAAATCGATTTCAGGCGTGCGTCGTGGCCCGGGAATTGCCATTCTCAGTGAAGCCTGCAGACTCCAGTGGTTACCTGAGGTATTGCAGTTTAGTGAGCCCCTGGTGTCAAAAATCTAATTTCTCCATTGAACTCCATTCAAAACTATGAATGTACTCTGGCCAAATTAAATTATTTTGGGGAAGACTTTTCTTCCTAACTTTTCAAATTTCTTCACACCGAAGTGACAGTGTAAAAGTGAGTCCCACAGATGAAGATAAAGATGTATTTAATTCCAGTTTGGTCCACATTGTTTTGTATCACAGTGCAAGCACCTGCGTACATGGGCACACCTGTGCTTGAACAAGTATGAGGCTGTGCTTGACTCATCGATGCAGAAAAGGGTTGAACTGAGAAATTTTCCTGCACAAAACCGAATATCAGAATACTCTGAGTATTAAACCTTGACCTAGGATTACATGAATCCACTGTCATTATTGTTTTGATTATATTGTAATTTTGATATTATTACTATTCATATTACTATGTTGATTCCACCATATTATCCTTTTGACTGCATTGTTATTTTGATATTGCTGCAAATATCCTACTGTTACTTAAAATGTTATCAGGTGTAGTACTTCTGTCTTTGCATGATGATAGTGCTGGTGATCACAAAGAGTATGACAAATAAATAGGCCAGCATTAATAAATAATGAAAACAGATTAATGTCTTTAATTTGCTCTTAAATTACTTTTGAGATGATGCTATGGTACTGATTAAGGTGATAAGGTGATCTTAAGAATGTATAGTTATGCATTCTTAAGATCCCGGTGAGAACTTATCGGAGAACACCCAGCTAGCAACTGCGCCTAGCAATGCAGTGATTGTGGTAACTCCCAAATCGATGAGGAGCTGCTTTTGCTTGCTTCTTTACACCAAGATAAGCGTTCACTAAGCAAATAGCCTACCAATAATACCAGTCTGGTGTGTGCTTATAATAAATGAATGTGAACAGGTGGTTGTTTCTTTTCCATTAATCACGTGGAGCATCCAGAAGATGAGGCTGTCAACACAGCAAGCAACTGAGCACTTTTAAAATAAAACACTTAGCTAACTTAAAAAGTCAAATATGTTAATGACTGAAATTAATTTCTTAAAAAAATATGAAACACCATTTAAAATGCCTGAAGGCTCTCCAGAAGGACACTACATGTAGACAGTTTTCAACAACATTTAGTGTCTCTAATCTCCAAATCTGGAGCCCACTCCATGACTTCCCTGGGTACCAACCTGTTACGTGCCATGTTTTTCTTTTGTGTGGACTTCCCTGCCTTCACCTGTCAGTCACCATCCACCAAGTCCCACCTTCACCAAGCCCCACCCTCCGTGTCAATTCTGGACAGCCAATCATAACTCGCCACATCTACTATAAAAACCCCACCTGTTTGTAACAATGGATGTCTGACTGTTTGCTCTGTGTTATGTCTTTGACTATGTATGTTAACACCTCATTTGAACTTGTCTTGTTTTATGTACACTTCCAAGGCTTGGGACAGGTAAGACTGGGGGCTCCTGTACATATGCCCGTAGGCTATGTTTTGTATAGATTCACTAGTCCTTAGGGGTGATTGCCAACCAATTGTATTTCAGTCTGCTAGTTAGAGTAGATAGGCCTTTTGTTTGTGTACTTGATACACTAGATTAGTTTACTCTCTGGTTTAGCTAGCTTGTTTGTTTGTTCTTTTGGCAACATCCAGCGTCCGTTGACCCTGGTAGTGTGTGTCTGGGTTGTTATATGTCTGGTAGTTTGTTGCACCGTTTTGTTTATCACAGTAAACACCCGTGCACTGAGTTGCTGCTTTGTCTGTGTTTTTTTTGTTGTTACCTTATCTACAGCATTAACATCTCCCGGCCATTTAACATCAAGTTACATACCCCATGCACCCCTAGACCCATGGGGTCGTAACACAACCCTCTTGTTTTCTCTTTAGATTACATTTTTCTAAACATAAGACAACTAAAAAAACAGCTTAGTGGCAGCGTAACTGTAACAGCTTTTAAATTTACAGAGACGGGGATCTTGTTTTTGGTCTCCTAGCATCCGATTCGTGCCAGAACACACTCCAAAAGCCGTACTAACTTTTTAAAATAATAATTTCATTTATTTCAAATAAAAATAAGGCCTTATGCCTGTAAATTACTTCCAGAATCTGTAGTTCTATTGTAGTTCACTTTGAGGCTTTTAAATTCATAAAGGGGATTAACAATCAAATCACCCCTAAGTCTCTTTTTACTAAGCTTGAAGACATTAGCTTGAAGACTCACCTCTTCAGGCTGCACCTCTCCCCATCCCTCCCTACCTCCCTGTAAATGACTGTAAGCTTAGGGTTGTAACTAGGTAGCTGTTTCGTAGGTGACATAGTTAATGCACTTGTCTTAACTACTGCTTGTATTTTTGCATAGACTGCATTGTTGCTGTTCTTGTTTGTGTTAGTGTTAAACAGTTTAACCTTCAGGGTCCAAGTTGAACTATGCGGTTGTTCCCTACACTTGGAGCGGTACTTCCCTCTAGGGTTTTTGTCATACTTGTTCTTGGTTATGGTTATACACTTTGTTGTGCGTCGCTCTGGATAAGAGCGTCTGCCAAATGCCTGTAATGTAATGTAATGTAATGTAATATAAGAATCTTAAGTCTTTCCTCATAGCTTTTATCTTTCATACCAGGAATCAATTTAGTTGCCCTTCTTTGAACAGTATATTCAAAATATCCCTTGGGTATATGCCATCAGGACCTGCTGCCTTATTTGTCTTTAGTTTATGTCATTTATTCAGTGCTCCGTTATCCTCTATACCAAAAGCTGGTGTTGATCATGAAGACCAGACTGAACCATTGCACTGTGCAGGAGAGCCAAACCCAAACTGTAAAAAAGAAGAAACTCTGCCGACCAAATTTGGGGACTTAAATCATCAGTGTGGAAACAATGAAAGAAGGCACACAATTGTCCAGGAAGTGACACACAGTTGCAACAAACAGATACATTGTCAGACAACAAATGTGATCTTTGAATCCATGATTAATATTAAAACAGATTAAAAAGCCATTTAAATGTACATGGTGTGAGAAGTATTTTAATACCAAAGCTGATTTAAATGTCCACCAGAGAATTCATACAGGTGAAAAGCCCTACAGTCTTCAATGAGAGAAGTGCTTTAACACAATACCTAATTTAAATAGCCCTCAGAGAATTCATACACGTGAAAAGCCCTACATATGTCTTCAATGAGAGAAGTGCTTTACCACAATACCTAATTTAAATAGCCACCAGAGAATTCATACAGGTGAAAAACCATACAATTGTTGTCAGAGTGGGAAGTGCTTTTCCAGAATACCTCATTTAAATATCCATCAGAGAATTCATACAGGTGTAAAGCCCTACAATGGTTCTCAATGTGCAAAGGTCTTTTCCACATTATCTCATTTAAATACCCACCAGAGAATACACACAGGTGAAGAGCCCTACAAATGTATTGATTGTGGGAGATGTTTTTCCCAGACAAGTGCTTTAAATTCTCACAAGATGATTCATACAGGTGAAAAGCCTTACAATTGTACTCAGTGTGGAAAGTGTTTTTCGCATACAAGTGCTTTAAATCGCCACAAGATGCTTCATACTAGTGAAACCCCCCACAATTAGTGTGCTCAGTGTTGGAATTGTTTTTATATAAAATCTTAATTCAAATATTTGTCAGCATCTTCAAATGGATGAAAAACCATACCTTTGTAAACAGGGGGAAAGTTTCTTAAGCAAACTCTTCTTACACTAGATTTACACCTGAAAATTCATAAAGATGAACAGCCCTAGAAGAGTACACAGTGTAGGAAACGTGGAGAATCCAAAATGTATAAAAGTACTTAAATAAATGCTGGGAATGTGCTCTTCAACTACATGTGTATTGTTTGATTGCAAATCTAAAATTGTGGAGCTCAGAGCCAAATCAAGAAAAAATATGTTTCTTGTCCCAAACATTCTTGAACTCACTGTTGAAATTTACAGCAGTAAAACCTTTCAGGTAAAAAAAACATACAGCTTTTCTACAGGGTAAAGGGACTTCTCCACATAGCTACTATAAGGTACTGACTATTCCACTTTTTCAGCTGGAAATTTCCACTTGCTTATAAATGTATTTTATTTATAAAATTATTTTTTACCTGCAGCTTTGTAGTAGACCTTTCCTTTTGCACAGTGTATCATTTGCCTGTGGTTTTCCTGGTTGATCATATTTTGGACATGCATATGAAAAAAGCACAATTACTGGGATCCCAGATTAATCACAAGTCTGACCATTTTATTCTTTTTAAAAAAGTAATTTCCCTTTTAGTCTGATGGCTAATATTTTTTGATGATGAAACTGACACCAGTGACACCAACTTGTTTGAAAAACAATGTGAAAACTCTTTCTCCAACTTGTATTGTGAAAATTAACGTGGTTCTGGCCTTTTCAGTTCTTTTACTGCCAGCTTAGTGGTTGTAATATGTGTGTGTTGGCTGAAGCTGAATATTATACTTCAGACAGTATGTTTTATCTCAGTTGAGGATCTTTTTTTCACTCTTTATTTTTCAGTGCTGTATATGAGTTGCATATGAAATCATTTTACATTGTGTATGAGCTCATGCCAATGCCTTTATGCCATGTATATCTTTGTATTAACTCATGTCTTTCAATGTGTCATTGCTTTCTGCTCTGTTTACCCATGTTTACCAATGTGGTTACATTTTTCTTGCACATCTATCACTAATTGTGCAAGAAATTTGACTTATATGGGATGCAAATTGCATTAAGCATTTTCGGTGTGCCTGAACATTGAAATGTTTCCGCTGAACTCTCTTACTTAAAAAAAATAATAAAATAAAAAAACAGATTGTGAAATTTTTTACAAATACTCTTCTCGCATTCTGAGGGGGAAATCCTTCCTTCCTCAGTGATACCTCAGATAAATTTTAAAAATACAGTTTTAACTTGAACAGCCACTTGTTTATCTAGTTCTTCATTTGATTTCTTGTGAAACAGTGGCAGAAAGTCATTTCTGAAGTACTTCAGAACGTGGCATAAAAAGGTAAATTCAGCACAGACGGTTACAACCCAGACCGTAACAGGAAAAAGGATAAGGGAAGTGAGTGGGGAATGGGGATGGTAACTGCACACCGACGAGCAATTCAGGTCCCTATTTGCCTTTCCAAAACGTATGCATATTCGTTTTGCATATTCAACTATGAAACATGTACATACATGGAGCCAAGCAATCCAACAAAAAGTAAATGGTAAATGGACTGCATTTATATAGCGCTTTTATCCAAAGCGCTTTACAATTGATCCCTCTCATTCACCAGAGCAGTTAGGGGTTAGGTGTCTTGCTCAAGGACACTTCGACATGCCCAGGGCGGGGTTTGAACCGGCAACCCTCCGACTGCCAGACAATTGGTCTTGCCTCCTGAGCTATGTCGCCCCGTATATGTTTACTTATAAGAAACAAAAACATTTAAATCTTTCAGCTTGCTGATTTTTCATAAACATTAATGATGGAGAGTACAATGACTTATTTCTCAAAAACCAAAAAAAAAAAAAACAGTTTTTAGGAATCTACATTTGCGAATAAAACATTTGCCAAAAAAATCTAATTACTGACTATAAAAACTGTAATTCAAATCAAATTGTATAATGTATAATGACATATAAAAATACAGATACCATTTAAGAGAAATTTACATGGCATAAAGGCCTAGGCATGTGCACATTCACTTTGTAAAAGTATTTCAAAGGTAACTCATGTACAACAATGAAAAATAGAGTGAAACAAAGATCCTCAACTGAGATAAAACATGCTGTTGGAAATCAAATAATTAGCTGTAACTGACAAACAGGACAGCCTCGATATTGGCAGAAATTAACTGAAAATGGCAGCACTGTCAAGATCATTTTCAAACTACAAATTGGCAACGTGCACTAACATGTTTCTTTCTTTTAAATAGAATTTTATTTTCATTGACATGTTTCTTTCTACAATATATCCAAAACATAGTTTTTTAAAAAAACAAAATTTAATTAAAAAATATCAACATTCAGATTTCAAGGGAAATAACATAAATGTTCAAACACTTGTTATTAAAGAAAAATAGCATTCCACTTTGACCCACTCAGTGTGGTGTATTTCAAATGCCTGTCCAAAATACAATACGCAAGGAAAACTACAGGGGAACTATTTACTGTGCTACAATAAAGCAGGGAAGGTTTGCCTCAAAACAGCAGGTGACAGGTCACAAAAAATCATGACAAGAAAAAATGTCCACCAGACAACTTATAGGAAAATGGCTGAAATTCTACATTTTATTTGAGGAGTCATTGTGGTGCTTTGATAATCAGGCTCTGTGGACACGTCACTCACCCATTGCACTCATTTAGTTTCTGATGGAATTTTCCTGGTGTTGAAATAAACATAATGAATCATTGTGCGTATGACTTCTGAGAATGTGTTCACATTAAATCATGAGTATTTGAAACACTTTTAAACACTTTCTACAATATAAAAATGTATGCAGCATTGCATCTGAAAGTATGTTTGGTGATTACTGCAACTCTCTCCTTGCAAGCCTGCCAGCTTGTGCCATACAGCCACTACAGATGATTCAGAATGCCGCTGCCCGACTCATCTACAACCTCCCCAAATTCTCCCACGTCACTCCTCTGCTGTGATCACTTCACTGGCTACACTGCTGCCAACAGGACAGCCCCCATCTACTTGCAGGACATGACTCAATTCTATGTGCCTGCTCGACCACTCCGCTCTGCGGCAGCAGGGCGCCTTGTAACCCCTCCCACCCGCCCAAAGGGATCAGAGCTTCTCCACCCTAGCTGCCCAGTGGTGGAACGAACTCCCCGTCCCTCTCCGAACCTCCCCCTCACTATCCATCTTCTGTCGTGGCCTGAAGACTCATCTCTTCAGACTATACCTAGACTAACCACCACCACGCTGTATATTTCACTCTTTTATAAAAAATAAAATAAAATAAAAATAAATAAATTTTTAAAATAAATAATAAAATAAACCTTTTTCCTGTCACTTGTTACATGTTGCCCCATCCCAGCACTTCTTGGTATTTTGTATTTGTCCTAATACTGTAGCTTATTCTTCTGCCTAGTTGGCTTTGCAGATGTTAGACCAGAATAGTGTTCACTGTTCTCGGCTAGAAATAGCTGTACAAAATAAGTATTTTGTACCTTACTGAACCCGTGTTCAGCAGTTGTCTACGACCATGAAATGCACTTTTGTACGTCGCTTTGGATAAAAGCGTCTGCCAAATGAATGCAATGTAATGGGTAAGGAGTTGGTCTTGTAACCGGAATGTCACAGGTTTGCAGGTACGACACTGCCGTTGTAAACCTTAAGCAAGGTGCTTAAGTATACAGCTGTATAAATAAATGTATATGCAACAACAAAAAAAAAAGGTTGTGCAAGTTGATAGAAAATCAGGAAGCAAATAACACATTGCTTTGCAAAGGATATATGCATTTATAGAGAAATTTACATAACATAAAGGCCTTGTATGTGCACATTCACAATGCAAATTTATTTAATACACAATTAAAATACTAAATTGAAAAAAAAAAACAAAAAAAAAATGAGTGAAACAAAGACCCAATCTCACATAAAACATACTCAAGTATAATAATCAGACACAGTGAAGCCTCCACATTGTCAGCAAAATACTGAAAAGTATGCCAGTACTTCCAAGTTAATTTCCAGAGTACATGTTGGAAATACATACTACCTTGTTTCTTACTACTGTATATCCAAACAGTTTTCACATTGTATGCAAAAAATTCCTAAATGTGAGCCCAAATAGCAAATTCCAGTATGTTTAGTTCAACACCAGAAAATTCCACTAGTCTAAACACCTGTTCTCACACTGAACAGCATACCGATTAGGGCTTTTCATCTGTATGCTCATTAATATTAAACTTGTATTTTATATTAAAACATCTCCAACACCGATTACACTAATTGTAGGTCTTTTGACCTAAATGAATAATCTTGTGGCTATTTAAAGCACTTTTCCGAGAAAAACACTTCCCACATTGAATACATTTGTATGGCTTTTCACATGTATTAATTTCACTTCTGATTTGTTGAATTTTGTTATTTTGAAAGAAATTAATTAGGCTTGGGTTTTTACTTGAATTCATTATCATGGGTGCCGTATGAATACTCAGATGGCGATTTAAATTAAATACTCTGAAAAAACCCTTCCAACACTCGGTACATTTGTAGGGCTTTTCACCTGAATGAATTCTCATATGTGTATTTAAAATAGATTTGGAATGAAAATCCTTCTCACATTGTGCACATTTGTAGGGCTTTTCACCTGTATGAATCACCTTGTGCCGATTTAAAGCTTTTCTCATTGTAAAACAATTCCCACACTGAGTACATTTGTATGGTTTTTGACCAGAATGAATCATTTTGTGGTAATTTAAAACAGTAATTTGGGAAAAACACTTCCCACACTCGGTACATTTGTAGGGTTTTTCACCTGTATGAATCCTCATGTGGATATTTAAGTTACTTTTTTGTGAAAAACACTTCTCACACTGTGTACACCTGTATGGCTTTTCACCTGTATGAATTCTCTTGTGCCGATTTAAAGCTTTTTTCTGTGTAAAACACTTCCCACATTGAGTGCATTTGTATGGTTTTTGACCTGAATGAATCATCTTGTGGTAATTTAAAACAGTAATTTGGGAAAAACACTTCCCACACTCAGTACATTTGTAGGGTTTTTCACCTGTATGAATCCTCATATGGGAATTTAAAGTATTTTTCTGTGAAAAACACTTTTCACACTCAGTACATTTGTAGGGCTTTTCACCTGTATGAATCCTCTTGTGGGAATTTAAAGTACTTTTCTGTGAAAAACACTTCTCACACTGTGTACACTTGTACGGCTTTTCACCGGAATGAATCCTCTTGTGGCAAGTTAAAAGACCTTTCTGTGAAAAACACTTTTCACACTCAGTACATTTGTAGGGTTTTTCACCTGTATGAATCCTCATGTGGGAATTTAAAGTACTTTTCTGTGAAAAACACTTCTCACACCGTGTACACCTGTACCGCTTTTCAGTCATATTAATTTTTCTTTGATTGCTCTGAATTGTCGTCTTATGAAAAAAAGTCAATAGGCTTGGCTTTTTACTTGAATTAATTATCATTGGTTCATTTATCACATTTGTTCCCTGGATATCAGTATGTTTTATCTGACTGTTTGTGCTTTTCTGTCGGACAATTCTGGGCTGAGTTTTCTCATTGTTTATGTCACAGTTATGATTTAAATCCCCACATTGGGTCAGCAGATGATGAATTTCTTCATTTTTACAGTTTTGGTTTGGCTCTCCTGCACATTGCCCTGATTCAGTCTGGTCTTTGTGACCAACAGCAGCTCTGTTCATCACAGTATTCATGACATCATTCACCAAACATTCACTGGATTCATACTTCATTGGATCAGATTTAATATCAACACATTCAATAACCTGCAAGTCACTGATGTGTTCTGCCTGAAGGTATCCTCCATCATCAGCCTCTGTTTTGATTTGGTCAGGATGGAGATAGGTTACATATCCCAGCTCTGTACACTCGAGGCTCTCAGTCTTAATAAGATCCCCAGAGTGGGAGGAGCCCAGATCAGTTTCAGTTTTAGTGAGTGATGTGTGTGTGTGATGTACATCACTGACCCCGCTGTGTGCTGAAACACACTCTGGCTCCAGTGTGTTGAGTCCTGGTGCAGCACACTCTGTCTCTGACTCTGCCATGTGGACAGACTCCAGTCCACTGAGTTCCTCTTCTTTCTGTCTGATCCTGTGCTGCTCAGTGAGCTCTGGTAGTGCTGTCTCAGTGTCCTGTCTCAGACAGACTCCGCCCTGCATCATCCTGCTGCTCAAACTGTGCAGAAGTGCAGCTCCTGGAGGGAAACAGGGAAAGGGATTTATCCTTAATCAAACAGGCCATACTGCAGCACCTGGCACTTTTTTTGCACTCTGCTGTCCTGCTGATGCCTGATTGACCATAGGGGTCACATGGTGCATAACAATGATGGAGGAAACCCTTCCACCCTCCCAGGGTGATATCAAGTCTCAGGTCAATTTTTACATGAAGTGATATTTACAATGAGAATGCCATGTGTGCATTTTCTGTGATCAAGAATACTTTTAACCTACCAGGCTCCCCTTATTTTTTATACCTGAGATTGAGATCAGCAATGAAAGCACACGGTGTTCCGTGGAATGTGCCATTACCAAAACATCCAATGGCAGACTGGCTAGACCCTAATAAACACTCTCAAAGGGTGGTAACACATTTATACATGTCTCTTCTAGAGGCAACTTGCAAGAAATTGCCTGCAGACTTGATATGGGAGAAGGAACTTGCAAGTACTGGAGCCACACCAGACTGGACAAAAAGCTGGCTGAATCTGAATTAAGCATCTCGGAATCTATCACACCAGCTCATTCACTGTAAATTAATACACAAGGCATATTCCACACCATATAAATGGTTCAAAATTAAACTGATTACTTCTCCACATTGTACTGTATATCAGGGCAATGCTGTTGGCACCTTTTTACACATGTTTTGGGAATGTCTAGTTGTCCAAGCATCCTGGGGTCATGTCTGTCCAATACTATGTAAATTAGTATTTATAATGTGTAGTATAATGGGTAAGGAGTTGGTCTTGTAACCTAAAGGTCACCAGTTCAATTACCACTTCCATTGCATCTTTGAGCAAGGTACTTAACCTGCATTGCTTCAGTATATATCCAGCTGTATAATTTGATGTAAATGCTTTGTAAAAATGCTGCGTACCTCGCTTTGGATAAGAATGTCTGCTCAATGACCAAATGCCAAGTCCAGTTTATGACGACCACTGGCAATGAGGCAAAGCAAGGGTACGAACCAGAAGTGGTGCTGGAAACGTATGGCATAACTACCGATAGACATTATTGAAATAGCTTCGCCGATATCGTGAAGGCACAAGGATGTTTCTGATGCGACCTGCTAGTAAACTATACTGCCTATAGGCCAAGAAAAAAATCGCGAGTGAACAATGTCAATATTTTCATATACATAAATGCCTACTCAAAATATGACTAGACATGCCAAATGTGCTCCTCTACCTGGGGATACAAGTCAGATGGCAGAAGGATAACATTAACCAGTTACTTTCGTGCAATTTTTGAATTATTACCTTAACGATTGATTCTTCGAGGCAAAACTTCTATCCCTCAGGGTTTGTCCGTTTGCTCTGAGTGTTCTTCCACCACTGAGACAGCGGCAGTAAGATTACGTGTTAAACTCAAATTGAAAATAACTGGAGACAGCTTCCGTCGAATACTGTATAAAATCACTCCAAATATGGGATGGGTGGATGGCTAGATATATCTATCTAACTCCCTATAGCCAGTGATCGATCTTGTTATCAAGCTGACCAGATCACGAGCAGACGAGTGCAAACACTTATTTACTCCTAGGTGTGACCGATAATGACCGCATCTAGGCTATACGTATATCACAATTGTCTAGCTAGCTCTCTCGCTAGGTAATACAGACACAGGAGTAATTACATGCATACTATATTTACTCCTGTATGTAGCAGAGGAATGGTGGAGTCTATGCTAAACTATCTGTATTCACAACAATCTAGCGAGCATCTTTACATTTAAATCCAGGTTCGAAACAAAACGAGTACAACTCAAGCGGCCAAAACCAGACTTCGTTTTTGAAGCTCATTTCCTGGTGTTGTAGTCCCTGGTTGCTCCAGTATAGGTGTTTTCATATCCGGTTTCCATGTAAGTCTACGGTACAAATGCGATCAAAATACAAAGTCAATAATTTTTTCTCACAAGAACAAATAGTCATAATAGGTGTATTTTATTCGTCTTATGACTGTCCATGGGTCGATATCATGATTTATTGCGTCCTTTGGGCACAGTGCCAATATTTGTTCTGGACCAATGAGGAACAGCATGCGTCACTTCCGGATTACTGCGAAGGACTGAGCTATAGTAGGGGCTACAATCTGTGGTCACTGGGGTGACCGCCATTGAGCTTCAAAATGTGTTTTACAGACCCATGGAGAGGCAATGTGTGACGTCACAGTAGCTTTGTCCATATTTTTTACAGTCTCTGGTTTTGAAGCTCAATGGCGGGCGCGGTCATGTTCTCGATTTGGAGCCAAAACCATAGAGTTAAGCGGTCTTGTGATTTTACAATGTGATTGACAGTCCGGTGCGGAAAAGCCCATCAACCTGAACGAACGATTGCAGAACGAACTTGAGGCTAGCTGACTGTCTGCCGTTGTTTTAAAAATATATGATCAGATGTTTACGGAGTTTAATTTCCATCCGCGACTGTACTGTGTCATGTAATCACGTTACATGTATGACATTAATAATACAATTATGTTCAGTTATCTTCAATTTATGTTTCTCGGCAAAACGAATATGCTTAGCTAGCATATCAGCTTGCCAGTGAGCTAGGTAAGCTATCCGTGGTTAGCTCATGCATTAGCAATATGAACTACAGGGGAGGAACATCGACTGCACTGATGGTCAATCAATCAGAGATGTGTAGACTACTGGTGATTTGACTAGGCTAATTTTCATATAACTGTCTGGTAGACCTGCTGTTAACCAAGCAAGTTATCGTCGTAGGTTTTCGCCACAGTCAGTTAATGAGCCAGTAACTGCTACTAGATACTCTATCGCCGTTTGTGGTGTTCACTTGCTGGGTGACCGAAAAACTTCATAGGAGGATTATTTTATGGTCGTCTAGCGCAGCTGTAAATAGCACACACCATAATGAAATCACTACGAAATGGGATGCCTGCATTTTCTGACTTCGCACAGGTGGACCGTGGTCGGAGTCGCAATGTCCCACCGCAGTGACCATAAACTCTAGCCCTTACTGTAGCTTAGTCCTCTTTAGGAAGTGACGCAAACTGTACGTCATTGGTCCACAACAAATATTATAACAGTGCCCAAATGACACAATAAATCATGAAATCGACCCATGGACAGCCATAAGACGAATAAAATACACATATTGTGATTATTTGTTCTCATGAGAAAAAATTCCACAGTTCCACAACTCCACAGTTCCCACACTTGTCACTGTTCCTTTTCCCCAGCACTAACAAAGTGGCATTTAATCTTGTGTGATACAATCTGATTCTTGTTATGATGATTTCCTCCCTTCTGTTCCTTTCTTTATAGTACTTTGCTAAGACCGACTTTTGTATTTTGTGATGCCCACTTCCTTTCCGGTCTTCCTCACACCTTTTCTGCCATATCGCCATTCCTTTCTTCTTAATAACTGCTTTTCCTTCTCCTCTTCCAAGTGGTACTGGCGCAGTAATTTCCTTTTGTAAGGCCCTTTTTGCTAGTTTGTCTGCACACTCATTCCCTTTCAACTCCTCATGGGCTGGTACCCAACAGAACTGCACATCTACACCACCTATGTGAAGTCATAGCAAACTAAGGTAAAATTCAATTAGTAAGTCTTCTCTGACAGATTTTGTTGACTGTATGCTTTTCATGATGGCTGTTGAGTCTGTGCATATCACCACCCTATCTGGTCTGACCTCTTCAACCCATTATAACCCAATAATGGCTGCCACTATCTCTGCTGTATATACTGATAACTGATCAGACAGTCTTTTGGAGATAGATATTTTGAACTCAGGGATATATACACCAATTCCCATCTGTATATATTTTCAGATAACTGTGATAACTATTCCTCAGATATAACCCATGCCAAAGAAAAGTCATTATTCATCCTCTCAAAAAGCTTTTAATAACAAACTTTTAGTAGCACGCAGTCTGGCACTGTCTTCCATTGCTTCCCCGACCCTCCCCTAAAACCCAGTATATGGCTGGACCTAACACACATGATCCGGCCGGCCAATGGTGTAACTTCATCACTCAGTCAGTCAGTCAGGCACAGACATTCACGTTTGTAGGGGTGGCCCCGCCGTTGCAGTCCAGCCAAAAATTTAATTGGATTTATGTGTTGAACAAGGCCCAGGAAGATGACCAAATTATTCAAAATTTAAAAAGATAGAATGGTCAGAAGACGTAGAATTAATAAACGCATAGAATTAATGAAGGTTTATGTCTCATCAATTTCAGCGAAACAATTGTTGCCAGGTACAGGAATAAAATGCATATCATATGACAAAATGAATTCATTTGGAAAATTTAAACTATGCACACAAGTGCAATTCACAGACAAATAATGACCACCATGTAATTACTATTCCAGAAAGGAATTATTGTCAAGATGGTGAACCACAATCCAGAACAGTCCCAGAAAATCCAAGAATGGGTGGCAAACCTAATAGTTTACAGGATTGCAATAAGATAGTACTGCAACTACAAAACGGAAATGCACCAAAAGGTCACTGCAAACAGTGGAAGAAAACTTTTACTTAAGGTTGCTGCTATAGCGATCTGTTTTGTCATTTAATCCTTTTTTGTAGCTATCTACCAAATAATCCAAAGTACCTGACAACTTTCCTAGCTAGCTGGCCATATGACTAAGCTACCAACCACATTTCCATAACTAGCTGCCATTTGTGCCAACTAGGTAGCCATAACGCCTAGCTAGCTGCTGAATCTGGGATGCTATGTGGTCTGGACCAATAAGGAACTTCTGTTATGTCAGAGTTAGAGAGAACATTGTGATATTCAGTCATAAATAAGAGCCTAATAAAGTGGCCAGGTACGTCAAATCATTGGGCTTAATATACAAGTAGAGGGGGGATGTTTGCACAGCAATGACAAGAAATACTACTGAAACTGCTAATTATATGTTCTTGGGGAAAGATATGTAGTGAGAACTAAATTGGATTTATTATTTAGTATTGATCCCTGGGGCACACTGCACATCAGCAGACCTGATGACGAATCAAACTCACCAAAGGGGACTCAGATTTTCTGTTAGACAGGTAAGAGGAAACTCAGTCCTGGACAGTTCCAGATATACCCACCCACAGCCTGAGCTAATCTAGAATAGAAATCATGAATAATTACATTCAATATAACGTAAATATAGGAGCTGGACAGAATCAAAATCAAAAGGAAAAACACGCTCACTGTAGCTAATGAAAAATGCTCCCATTTAATCATCAAAACATCCCCAAGCCTGTCATAAATACGGAATTTAATCCTCAAACACATAAACGTTACCGAAAATTGAAGTCTCATCAGACAGAGAACATACAGTATGTTGATCAGAGCTATTTTGACCAGGGAATGTGCAATGTCTGTCAGAGAGGCCATATAGACAGTGCAATTCATGTGCAATGTTGGAAAATAAAGAGTAATACAAACATCCTCGACTGATATGTCAGACAAAACATACTGTCAGGTCTAAAAAAATCAGCTTTAATTGACAAGCACAATTACAACCTTGACAGTAAAAGAACTGGAAAAGCCAGTAATTTTCAAAAAACATGCTTGCAATACACAAAACCATGTTTCTTTACACAGAATATCCTAACAGATTTGACATTGTTTTACATTCTTTTAAACAATTTACACTGCTGTCAATCTCATAATCACAAAATATCACGCTTCAGTCCACAAGGAATTACATTTTATATTTACATGGAATTAAAATTACATTTTCAAAAAACCGTCATAAACACTTGTTATGAAAGGAGCATCACAGTTTGTCCTAGTTATTGTGCTGTATTCTCAGATATCGGAAACATGATCAGCATGTCAGAAGTACATTACAATGCGCAACTACAAACCAGCCTTTTTCTCACTCCATGAACTCAAATGAAACACCCATCAAATAAGAATTTAGAAACCACAACAGGGTGGTTAATCAAAAAAAAAGTGAAGGCACATCTGTACTTCCCACAATGAGAATGTCAGGCTCTAAACTTGTATGAGTTACCTTCTGGCCATGAAAATTAGATTTTGTAATTTAACCACTAAGTACATTTGAAATACTTCCCACAGTGAGTAACTGTACTACTAGCATTAAGGCAATTTAATGCCGTGTGTTGGTAAAAACAGTTCCAACACTGAAAACATTAGTCCCACACGACACATGTGCATGGTTTTTCATTGGTGTGATGCATCTTGTGAAAACTAAATTCTTATTTTTTGGAAAAGCACTTCTCACTCAGAGAACATGTAAAGGACTTTTCATCTGAATGAATTCTCAGCTGGCTACTAAAAAGAATGTTGCACAATTAATAAAATTGCGTGGCTTTTCACCTCTATGAATTCCATGTTAGCACGTTAAATTGTGGAAAAGCACTCACCACAGTGTTGAGATGTTTAGGGCGTTTCCCTCAAATGAATTCCTAGGTGGCGTCTTAAATTACTCACTCGGGAAAAGCACTTCTCACAATGAATACATGTGTAGGGTTTTTCACCTGTATGAATTCTCAGGTGTACATTTAAATGAGATTTTGTAATAAAACTTTTCTCACATTGTGTACACTTGTATGGCTTCTCACCTGTATGAATACTCCTGTGGCAATTTAATTGATACATTGTTGACAAGCCCTGACCACAATGTGTACACTGGTAAGGCTTCTCACCCGTATGAATTCTCAAGTGTTTTTTTAAATCAGACTTTCCATTAAAACACTTCTCACACTGTGTACACTTGTATGGCTTCTCACCTGTATGTATTCTCACATGTGTATGTAAATTATATTCTGTAGTAAAACATTTCCCACAATGTGTGCACCTGTAAGGCATCTCACCCATGTGAATTCTCAGGTGGTTTCTTAAAGGACACATTTGGGAAAAGCACTTCTCACAATGAATACATTTGTAGGGCTTTTCACCTGTATGAATTCTCCAGTGGCAATTTAATAGATACTTTGTGGACAAGCACTTCCCACAATAAATACATTTGTAGGGCTTTTCACCTGTATGAATTTTCTGGTGGCTGTTTAAACGAGATATTTGGGAAAAGCACTTCCCACAATGAATACATTTGTAGGGTTTTTCACCTGTATGAATTCTCACATGTATATTTAAATCATATTTGGTAGTAAAACATCTCTTACACTGTGTACAACTGTGTGGCTTTTCACCAGTATGAATTCTCAGGTGGTTTCTTAAAAGACGCATTTGGGAAAAGCAGTTCTGACAATGAATACATTTGTAGGGCTTTTCACCAGTATGAATTCTCTGGTGTAGATTTAAATCAGATTTTGTACGAAAGCACTTTGCACATTGTATACACTTGTAGGGTTTTTCACCTGTATGAATTCTTACGTGTACATCTAAACTTGTTTTTGTATTAAATCGCTTATCACAGTGAGTACACCTGTTAGGCTTTTCACCTGTATGAATTCTCTGGTGTTCATTTAAATGAGATTTTCTATTAAAACACTTCCCACAATATGCACACTGGTAAGGCTTCTCACCTGTATGAATTCTCAGGTGGATACTCAAATCAGATATTCGGTAAAAACACTTCCCACAATGAATACACTTGTAAGGCTTCTCATCTCTGTGAATTGTCAGATGTCTATTCAAAACAGATTTGGCATAAAAACATTTCTCACACTGTGTACAATTGTATGGCTTTTCACCTGTATGAATTCTCTGGTGTATAGTTAAAACAGATTTGGTAGTAAAACACTTCTCACACTGTGTACAATTATATGGCTTCTCACCTGTATGAATTCTCAGGTGACAATTTAAATTAGATATTCGGGAAAAGCACTTCCCACAATGGATACACTTGTAAGGCTTCTCATCTCTGTGAATTGTCAGATGTCTATTCAAAACAGATTTGGCATAAAAACATTTCTCACACTGTGTACAATTGTATGGCTTTTCACCTGTATGAATTTTCAGATGTGCATTCAAAACAGATTTGGTAGAAAAACACTTCTCACACTGTGTACAACTGTAGGGCTTTTCACCTGTATGAATTCTCAGGTGTATATTTAAAGCAGATTTGGAAGTGAAACATTTCTCACACCATGTACAATTGTATGGCTTTCCACCAATATGAAATCCACCTTCATTTCTATGCACAGTCTTCTTTTGAAAGAGGCTTGGGTTTTTACTTGAATTAATTATGGGTTCAATTATCACATTAGTTGTCTGACGGTTTATATGTTTTCTTCTGGTGTTTGCACTTATCTGTATGATTCTGCTTAGATTATTTTCATTGTTTGTGTCACAGTCATGGTTTAAGTCCTCACATTGCGTCAGCAGATCATGAGCTTCTTCCTTTTTACAGTTTGGGTTTGGCTCTTCTGCATATTGCCACGGTCCAGTCTGGTCTTTGTGTTCAACACCAGTATTCATGAGATCACTCATTAAACGTTCACTGGATTCAATTTTAATAGTAACACGCTTAAAATCCTGCAAGTCCCCGGTGTGTTCTGGGTTATGAAATCCTCCATCATCAGTCTCCGTTTTGATTTGGTCAGGATGCAGATGGGTTACATATCCCAGCTCTGTACTGTCTAGGTTCTCGGTCTTAATAAAATTCCCAGTGTGGGTGGAGCCCAGATCAGTTTCTGTTTTAATCAGTGGTGTGTGTGTACGGTGTACATCACTGACCCCGCTGTGTGCTGTAACACACTCTGGCTCCATTGTGTTGAGTCCTGGTGCAGCACACTCCGTCTCTGACTCTGCCATGTGGACAGACTCCAGTCCACTGAGTTCCTCTTCTTTCTGTCTGATCCTGTGCTGCTCAGTGAGCTGTGGTAGTGTTGTCTCAGTGTCCTGTCTCAGACAGACTCCTGCCTGCATCATACTGCTGCTCAAAGGTGTCCAGAAGTGCAGCTCCTGGAGGAAAACAGGGAAGGGATTTAGCCAGACTAAAACAACGTAAATTCATAAAGGGGATGAATCAACAAATGAACATCAGGAAATTCTTCAGGTTGAGTTCTGTTCGTAGAAATAGGGGACATAAATGGAAAATAGAAAAAGGCTAATTCCGTACAGATATTAGAAATAATTTTTTTTCATTTAGAGAGTAGTCAAGTGGAATAGCCAACCAGGTCACGTAGTTGAGACAGAAACTGTGGATTTTCAAAACTGGGCTTAATATGGTGTTAGTTACTATGTAGTCTGAGGTAATCAGAGCACTAGATACAATTTAGTCAGGAAAATGGCGAGCATTGCTGGGCTGAATGGCCTGTACTCATTGTTACGTTACATCACATTACGTTTAGTGCTACTGCAGTAGTTGACACATTCTTTACACTCCACAGTCCTGCAGATATCGGACTGAGCACAGGAGGTGCTCTACCATTATGAGGTGGGCAAAACCCATCTTCTTCCCCTGGGTGATACCTGGGGCTCATTCCAATATCTAATTTTATGTGTCCTTGTCTCCTCGATTCCAGCCTGGCCCGGAAATCAATCGAGGTCCACCAACTTTAAAGAAATTCCAACCAGTTAAATGCTCCTTGAAGGAGCCAGAAGTGAGGAGCTAGGAGACTCCCAGAGGAAGCTTGAGGGAGGAAACATGAGTGCATCCTTTGCAGAAGTACTTATTTTTTGGAATGAGTGACGTATGAATGACCAACCTGCAGTTCACCCTCTCCCCATCGGCCACATCTGTAATTGACGTAGCTTCAAACTGACGCTTGACTGAACAATTTGCAAAATACAGGTTTCCTCAATTCCTGAAGCTATTCATGGCAAAACTTCTATCCCTAATCAGGTTTTTCCATTTGGTCTTTGAGCATTTTCCCACCACCAGGACATTGTCTGACAAATGAATTGGTGATACTAAAGCACAGCATTTCACACAATACCTTTCTTATGACTGAAAACATCACACATCAATTGGCATCAGTTTTACAACACGCATTTAAGCTGTAACCTTACCGAGCAGATATAAGCTGCCTAAAACTAAAATTTTACGGTACAGCGTTAAAATTATAGGCTTTCAGTGAGCACGCCAGAAGAAGTGAAACAGAATGTAAAATAAACTCAAACATATACAACAATGAAGTCATTCAATGAGCAAACAATATAGTTTATGTGTATAGTTAAAAAACCTATTTCTATTTATTTGATTTGTTTTTTTTAAATTTTACAAAATAAATGTTTTATTTTGGAATCTATCCACTGGGTGAGTTTATTCATCTTTTAGTCTTCCAGAAAAATTCCACATTTGATTGCTGCAAATGAAAATGTTTCAAGGTTGATACCTTTGAAAGGCATCCAGTTATCCACAAATCAGTTTTCACACACTAACTCTTCAACAGACTGTCGTCGCACTGAATGTCATTTTGTATTAATTTTTTTATTCTGTAGTGACATGTACCGATACTGGACGAAACCAGATTTATTTTTACAAGCTCTTCAAAAGGACACCATTTTACTTAAATACAGGGATTAGTCAAAGAGAAAATGGCAAATAAATAATATTTGTTTTGTGGAGTTCCAGATGGTATTATTTTCTCTATTCTGTAGTGATTATATGTACATTTTAGACTGGACAAAACCAGATTCATTTTCCCAATCATACTCCATGTTGTATACAACACCAGGATAAAAGTTGAGTGGATTTAACAAAGCAGTACAAATTGACATGCGTTTTACCAAAGGTAGGCCTGAATGTCCAGAAAACCTCTCCAAATGGCACCAAACTCCAAATTGGAATATTGTTTATAAGATACAAAAACGTATTTCTTGTTGTTTTTCAGAATAAATATGTTATGCATATTTAGGGAATGATAATCTCATGTGAGTCATGTCATGTGAGTTAGTAATTTCGTTACAAAGGTTCGCTTTATTTCAAGCTTTGAACCATATCTGTTGTGTATATTGGAGTCTTTAAGACGGGGGTATTCTTGCAAAAAAAACCCTAGATTCTAAACAGGGTTTAAGAGGATAATTCCGCTCCTAATTTCTGCTTGTACTTCCTTCATAATCTTCCTTCAATTAAAGTTTCATTGTTTTTCAACCATTGTTTTCAACACAGGTGATACCAAACCGGGATTTTTCCAGGATTTCCACATGCTTCATTGATTAATTTATTTAAGGACCACAAAAGTAGCGACATCTTACACATTTCGCAAACTGTAATCGTATTGCCCAACCCATAGAGAAGTAACGAAAATGAATTTTACAATCACGTTCATGTTTGCAGACTTGCCACACACTAGTGCAAACACTACGCGCTCTGTAGCAGAAGCTTGCTGGTAAAGAAAACCATCAGTTAAAGAATCAAAAGTGTGAGGGTGGGACAACTTACCCGTATTCGCTGGTGACTTCACTTTAAGTGCATAATTTGTTTAACTTGATGTAATTCTTGGCGACCAATGATCCCACGTGCGTGTTAACGCTGATTGAACCATAGAGCGTACAGCACCGTAACGTTCTTCTTCTTCTTCTTGTCAGTTTCCGGCAGTGTAGACGCCACCGTAAAGTTGGAGGCATATCCAGAGACTGTAAAAAATATGGACAAAGCTACTGTGACGTCACCCATTGCCTCTCCGTGGTTCTGTAAAACACGTTTTGAAGCTCAATGGCGGGCGCGGCCATGTTCTCGATTTGGAGCCAAAACCATAGAGTTAAGCGGTCTTGTGATTTTTACAATGTGATTGACAGTCCGGTGCGGAAAACCCCATCAACCTGAACGAACGATTGCAGAACGAACTTGAGGCTAGCTGACTGTCTGCCGTTGTTTTAAAAATATATGATCAAATGTTTACGGAGTTTAATTTCCATCCGTGACTGTACTGTGTCATGTAATCACGTTATATGTATGACATTAATAATACAATTATGTTCAGTTATCTTTTATGTTTCTCGGCAAAACGATTATGCTTAGCTAGCATATCAGCTTGCCAGTGAGCTAGGTAAGCTATCCGTGGTTAGCTCACGCATTAGCAATATGAACTACAGGGGAAGAACATCGACTGCACTGATGGTCAATCAGAGATGTGTAGACTACTGGTCATTTGACTAGGCTAATTTTCATATAACTGTCTGGTAGACCTGCTGTTAACCGAGCAAGTAATCGTCATAGGTTTTCGCCACAGTCAGTTAATGAGCCAGTAACTGCTACTACTCTGCAAAGAGCCTGGGGGTGGTCCTGGATGACCAGCTGGACCTCAAGGAGCACATCAAGGCAACATCACGGTCCTGCAGATTCCTCCTATACAACATCAGGAGGATTCGACCATACCTGACGACGCACTCCACCCAGCTGCTCGTCCAGGCTACGGTGACCTCTCGCCTTGATTACTGCAACTCTCTCCTTGCAAACCTGCCAGCTTGTGCCATACAGCCACTACAGATGATTCAGAATGCCGCTGCCCGACTCATCTACAACCTCCCCAAATTCTCCCACGTCACTCCTCTGCTGCGATCACTTCACTGGCTACCGGTCGCTGCCAGGATCCGATTCAAAGCCCTGACCCTTGCCTACACTGCCGCCAACAGGACAGCCCCCTACTTGCAGGACATGACTCAATTCTATGTGCCTGCTCGACCACTCCGCTCTGCGGCAGCAGGGCGTCTTGCAACCCCTCCCACCCGCCCAAAGGGATCACAGAGCTTCTCCACCCTAGCTCCCCAGTGGTGGAACGAACTCCCCATCCCTCTCCGAACCTCCCCCTCACTATCCATCTTCTGCCGTGGCCTGAAGACTCATCTCTTCAGACTATACCTAGAATAACCACCACCACGCTGTGTATATATATATATATAAAAAAAAATAAATAAAAAAAAACCTTTTTCCTGTCACTTGTTACATGTTGCCCCATCCCTGCACTTCTTGGTAAATTGTATTTGTCCTAATACTCTAGCTTATTCTTCTGCCTAGTTTGGCTTTGCAGATGTTAGACCAGGATAGTGTTCTTTGTTCTCGGCTAGAAATAGCTTTACAAAATAAGTAATTGTACCTTACTGAACCCGTGTTCAGCAGTTGTCTACGATCATGAAAATGCACTTTTTGTACGTCGCTTTGGATAAAAGCATCTGCTAAATGAATGTAATGTAATGTAATGTAACGTACTCCATCGCCGTTTGAGGTGTTCACTAGCTGGGTGACGCTAGCTGACCGATCGTTCGCAAGTCACTTTTTCCCGAATAAAAATGAACACTGTCAGCGGTGATTAACAAATCTACCAAGTATTTTCATAACTGATCTACATGCGTGTAAATATGACAACGCACTTTGAAGAGCACGTTTTCCACCTGTTGCATAAAGACAAAAATAATGTACATTGAATTTCTAATTATTATTATTTTCTTGCTAGCTTCTAGCTTTGTCACATTCGTGCAGCCTAGCCCAGGTAGACATTTACGGAATGTACACGACTGACAAGCCGTCAGACACGTTTGACAGATGGAATATTTGCCGGTTAGGGTTAGCTAGCTAGTCAAATGGCTTGGTAGCCGAAGTTGCGAACTGTTTTAGCATAGGCTACTGGACTACCACATATAGCAAATAAGCGTTAGCTAATTACGCTTTCTGCCGACTAATTATTTGGTTAAGTGGGCTAAAGGAAATAGTAAAAATGACTCGGCTACCGCAAAACTTCAGAGGAGGATTATTTTATGGTCGTCTAGTGCAGCTGTAAATAGCACACGCTATAATGAAACCACTACAAAACGGGATGCCTGCATTTTCTGACTTCGCACAGGTGGACCGTGGTCGGAGCCGCAATGTCAAGGCCAAGAGACGCCACCTCCCGCCCCAGTGACCACAGATTGTAGCCCCTACTGTAGTTCAGTCCTCCGCAGTAATCCGGAAGTGACGCAAGCTGTACCTCATTGGTCCAGAACAAATATTGGCACTGTGCCCAAATGACGCAATAAATCATGAAATCGACCCATGGACAGTCATAAGACGAATAAAATACACATATTATGACTATTTGTTCTTGTGAGAAAAAATTATTGACTTTGTATTTTGATCGCATTTGTACCGTAGACTTAGATGGAAACCGGATATGAAAACACCTATACTGGAGCCATCCGTAGTGGCGCTAGTGAGCAACCAGGAACTACAACACCAGGAAATGAGCTTCAAAAACGAAGTATGGTTTTGGCCGCTTGGTTTTTATACTGAAACTCAGTCCACACACTATTTTGGAAGATCGAGTCTTATTGTAGCAACCTTTCAGCCTGCCCTAGTCATTGACATCAGGACATTGCTATTTTCAATGGGCGAGATGAAAGGTCGATCTTATCACTTCCTGATCCGCCTCTCATACAGTGCACAGTGGGAACACACTACATTGCGCAGGCGCCGAGTGTCCGGTTTGTCACGTAAAAGATGTCCTCCTTGTAGTAGCGCCGCAAAATTAGCTGGTTTACAGCATTGAAGTTAGAATGCGAGGTTAGATTCACAAATCATCCTAGGCTTTTAAATGTATGAAATTATTCCTCATATTCTCAAAATAACTCTCTTTCATATGTAGTGTGGATGTTAGTGTCCCACTTCGCTGTCATAGACTATTTTAAGATCGCTCCAGTCCTCTTCTTCACTTCATGGTCATGGACTGCTTCAGCCCTGTTCCTTCCCTGCCCATGCCTTGACACTATCTGCACCTCCAGATCCATCATCCAGCTCCTCTTAACTGCACTACTCTGAAATGTACCATTTGGTTTATTCCTGTTAGATTTCACCTCAGTTAACCAGCTTAACCCATTTTATTTGTCTGGTACTTTACACCAGGCTGGCCAGTGGGGGATGGGCTCCCCCTCTATAGCAAGGTTATCCTCTAAATTTCTTCCCATTGGGAAGTTTTTTTCTCGGCATCGTTGGAGGGTTTTCTCCCCACTGGGAGTTTTTTTTTACCTTATGTGCTTACTATTTGGGGGGTTCAGGCCTGATGTCTGTTTGCTCTTTTTGCTCTCTCTTGCCTAACAACCTTATCTGACCACGCTTAATCTGCGCCACACTCCAGCACAGTAAGTGGCGGTAATGTACCTTCCATGCAGTGTTTAAACTACCATAGAAGAAGCTCGTTCCGGAAACTGCACTGGAAAATGCAGGTTCTACAAAACTCCGAGTGCGTATACGCTCAATGGATCGTTCGCCTCCGAGAGCGGTACCGAGTTATATCCAATTAAATTAATTAATTTTAAGTAATCCATAATTGACAGAATCGGTAAGTTTGTTTTCACCAATAATCTTGATGCTTTAACGGTTCTGTTAATTTTTTTCTCCAGCAAGTTTCAAATCGGGCTACTTTCCTTCCTGTAGTGTTTACTTACGATCTCGCGTTACTCCCTAGGCTTCATTGCCTGGCCCCAGTTGCATTTTCCAGTTCATATATAGGTACTACAATAAGAACTTGTGGCTAGAGTACGGTTAAGTTCTAGAAACGCGTGAAATAATCTCCGTCTCTTCGCAACATGCTGCACCGTGGTTTGTCTTGCAAATATGATGCATTTAGAGATGATGTTAAAGGAGTACCATGGTGGTTGAACGTGACACTTCCCAGTTGTCTTCAGGCAACAACAAAACAAATGTACATAATTTTTTTATTCTTCAGTCATTTCAATGTACTTTAAAACGTATTTTTCTAAGCCTAAATTTCCCACTATAAAAATTCACCCGAACCGTCTGGGCGTGGTAATGAGAACTGTCAGTTAGCTATGATTGACAGACCGTTCCCCGTTACCATTGCTACCCCCATGATACGCGCTCTCTTTGGGAGACTGAATTTTCACAAGCTAGCTAGCTTAGTAGTATATCAAGTATCGATAGATAGCTAAGGTAAGGACGTTGACTTGTATCCAGTTACAATTTTTGCTATCTAGCTAGCCAAGTTAAGATAAAAGCACAACTATAACGTCCTCATAAAAGCGAACTAGCAAGCTAACGTTATCGATAACATTGCCTTATGAAAGCAAACCTCCTAGCTAGCTAACGTTAGCTAGCTAGCTAAATGAATATAACCAGAAATAATCTAAAGGAACTCTAATTTAAGTGAACCTAACGTTAGTCAAATATTTGCATTGTCTGAACAGCAGGACGGTGTGTCCTGTCAGATTTCTTTACGGGGCGTGGAAATAGGAGTGGTTACTGTATTCGTGACGTAGAAAAATGACAACTTTCTCAACCGGTTGAAAATGGGACGATGAATTTAAAACGCATATTTCTCCAAAAATACAGAACGGACATATTTAATACTTTGCTCATTGTGTTTCTTCAATGCCTCTTGTGCAAATAGCACATAAAACAGAGAAAGTGTGAAAATCACCATGGTACTCCTTTAAGACTGTGTAGGGGTGAACACTAGGGATGGTAATTCTCAATTATTTCACAAATCGACGGATCGCATAATGTTAAGTGTTCTTGATTCCTAAATCGATCCATATTATGGATCATCAAACACCAGTAGCCTACCCAAGTTTGTCCATCATAATAATGTCTTAGTGCTTACTTTGTGTCAATAAACACAGTCATGGTCCGATAAGACAAATAATTTTATTTTCAACTAACAATTGTTGCACGCACACAAAACCGAAATTCAGTACGGCTGTGCTGAATACTCAATTCTGACAGGCTGGTACATGTGTATTGTACAGAGACTGTGTAAAAATAGGTATTGTAACGCTATGGCTAGGAACGTGGACCGTGGGACTGAGGGTGAAGGGTTGGTGGGGAAGTAAATGTGTTGTGCTGGGGATTTATGAGGGAAATGTCGCTGTAAAGGTAGTGGCCATTTTTATGTGGGAGGGTTTCTTTGAGATTGGGGACTGTGTTGCAGGGGGGAAGTTTTAAGGGACGAACCAGGGTTTTTGGAGGGAGGGGCTACGTAATTATGCGACGGCGGATGTTATTGACGTGAGTCTGCCGTGGTAAAACTACAATGTTCCGAAGATAAACTACTAGAAGCGCATCTTAGATACTTCGCCCCGTGCGTTCTTACCGTGTTGTTTCATGCAGGCGGTATAAACATGGACAACCCGGTGAAAAATATTACTTCATTACCAAAGTTGGAATTGAAATAAAAAGGTATATAGGCTACCTGTCACAAAAGTGAAACGAAATGGTTGTCACATTGAGAATGATTGCTCACGCTCACCGTCCTGTCCACTCATATTTATCGACATGAATCCCAATTAGTATGATTGTATGAAAGTAATTCATTAAATTTAATGCAAGATAGGCATAACATGTTAGGCCTACAAATTTACTACTGACATAGTATTCATATATTTCAAACATGTTGAATTAAAAACATAAACTGGCTAAAAACGTCTCATCTCTTTTTCTTGAAAGACAGACTTAGTGTTATGGTTAATATGCTGATTATGATCTGATTATAAGCCTATGCATATAATATCTTAAGGACACCACACAACTCAGTCATGTTGATCGTTTGGTGCTTCGATCGAATGGTGCTTCGCTTTAAATGTTGCTGCCGTAAGGAATTGTGGGACGGCATCATCTCATTTCCTTTCGTAAAGGACGGTCCAGTGTTCCCTATGCTAAAGGAGATAAGATAGGAAGCACTGAAGCACCTATCCTTAGCATCTAGAGAATTCGAACAACTCTTATCATGGCTGTCACTTATAACAGATAGTTCCGGGTCATTTCACTCAGTTAGGAACCTTTCTAAGCAAAAAAAGACTCTTCGGACGCAGCCAAGGAGTGAGACTGCTCGTTTCAGAGTCTGTACTCTGTACGTGTGTTCTTGGTATTGAGAAAACCCTGTAACTGGAAGGTCAGTCTGTAGCTGGGCAGGCGCAGCGGGATTTTGTTAAAAGCGGCGTCTCAAGCTTGGGAATGCTTCAAGCTGTTTTGGCAGGGAATAAAAGTTGGCTGTTTAAAAGAAACATACATTACATTACATTTACTTGGCAGACGCTTTTATCCAAAGCGACGTACAAAAAGTGCATTTCATGTTCATAGACAACTGCTGAACACAGGTTCAGTAAGGTACAATACTTATTTTGTACAGCTATTTCTAGCCAAGAAAAATAAAGCCAGTAACCGGTGGATTGCATCTTGTAGTGTATCCTCTGTACTTCTGTTCATAAAGGCTTGTGTGGTCAGTAGTCGGCATCGAAACCTGCTGCCTGAAGTTTTCCTGAGGATCTGCATTTTAACCACGTGAGTTGCCTGATTACAAATCTAAAACTGTGAAGTACAGACCCAAATCAAAAACTGAAAAAACAGTTTTGTCTCAAACATGACGGGCACTGCAAATTTTTTTTGTATGTCACATTTGATACCGTACATGCAGAAGACCACTTGTTACTCTTGCTGTGCCCCATTGCAAATAGTAGGAGAAAATATGATAACACCAGACGGCCATAATCCGCAAGTGGCTCCCTGGAAGTTAGTGTAAAGCACATCCCTTGAAACTTCATTTAACTTGCCTTGCTGGTCATCATTTCGCTGCAAACTGAATGTGTACGTGGCAAGTTTAAATTTGACATATAATATCACATCAAACAAAAGAACATTGAATTTTGTGCTGTTTTTCTGACGTGTGTGGCACAAAAACGTAGATGTTTCTCCTGTAAATTCTGGCATTTCAGTTTTATTTTTGAAGTAACATAGCGATGAAGTCAATTGAATAGAATTTAATTTTAGGCAGCTCCACAGCATAAGACGGGCATGAATGGACTGAGGGAAATTGTCTTTATCCTTAGGCAGCTCAGTCTTCAGACCACCTTATTGCTTCGCCCAGCCCTCAATATCTTGTGTTTCCTTCATTTTATGTGGCACATGTTTTCTTGTTATCTCACAGACTAACAAAGTTGCAATACAGAAAAATGCAAATCTGCACATGTTCTGAGGCATTTCAGAAAGAGTTTTCTTCAAATCTCCAATACGAAAACACAAATAGTGGCAGTTCAAGTTCAAAATTGTCCTGAGACTTAGTATCACTCAGGATAGTGAAGTGGACGGTTTCCCCATCCTCATAATACAAGAGCATCCTCTGTGGTCAGGCAGGCATCTGCGGGACTGCAGAGTGTAAAGAATGTGTCACCTGCTGCAGTAGGGCCTGTTTGCTGAAGGCTAAATCCCTTCCCCTGTTTCCATCCAGGAGCTGCACTTCTGACCAGCAGTATGATGCAGGCAGGATTCTGTCTGAGACAGGACACTGAGACAGCACTACCAGAGCTCACTGAGCAGCACAGGATCAGACAGAAAGAAGAGGAACTCAGTGGACTGGAGCCTGTCCACATGGCAGAGTCAGAGACAGTGTGCGCTGCACCAGGACTCAACACATTGGAGCCAGATTGTGTTACAGCGCACTGCGGGGTCAGTGATGTACATCACACACACACTTCACTGATTAAAACAGAAACTGATCTGGGCTCCACCCACACTGGGGATTGTATTAAGACTGAGAGCCTAGACAGTGCAGAGCTGGGATGTATAAGCCATCTGCTTTCTGACCAGATTAAAACAGAGTCTGTTGATGGTGGATATGTTAAGGTAGAACACATCAGTGAATTACAGGACATTAAATATGTTAATATTAAATCAGATCAAATCAAGTATGAATCCAGTGAATGTTTGGTGAGTGATGCCATGAATACTGTGATGAATGGAGCTGCTGTTGGTTACAAAGACCAGACTGAATCAGGGCAATGTGCAGGAGAGGCAAACCAAAACTGTAAAAATGAAGAAAGTCATCATCTGCTGAACCAATGTGGGGATTTAGATCATAACTGTGACATGAACAATGAGAATACTCAGCCCAGAATTGTCCTACAGAAAAGCACAAACAGTCAGAAAAAACATACTCATATCCAGGGAACAAATATGATAACTGAACCAATGATAATTAATTCAAGTAAAAACCCAAGCCTATTGACTTTTTTTCATAAGACGACAATTCAGAGAAATCAAAGAAAAGTTAATATGAGTGAAAAGCGGTACAGGTGTACACGGTGTGAAAAGTGTTTTTCACAGAAAAGTACTTTAAATTCCCACATGAGGATTCATACAGGTGAAAAGCCCTACAAATGTACTGAGTGTGAAAAGTGTTTTTCACAGAAAAGTACTTTAAATTCCCACATGAGGATTCATACAGGTGAAAAGCCCTACACATGTACACAGTGTGAGAGGGGTTTTCATTCCAAATCTGATTTAAATAGACACATGAGAAATCATACAGGTGAAAAACCCTACAAATGTACTGAGTGTGGGAAGGGTTTTTCCCGAATGTTTAATTTAAATCGCCACCAGAGTACTCATACAGCTCCCATGATAATTAACTCAAGAAAACACCCAGACCAATTGAGTTTCTTTCAAAAGGAGACAATTCACATAAATAAAAGTGAAATTAATACCGGTGAAAAGCCATACAGGTGTACACAGTGTGAGAAGTGCTTTTCACAGAGAAGTGACTTAAATATCCACATCATGATTCATACAGGTGAAAAACCCTACAACTGTACTGAGTGTGGGAAGTCTTTTTCCCGAATTACTGTTTTAAATTATCACAAGATTATTCATTCAGGTCGAAAACCATACAAATGTATTCAGTGTGGGAAGTGTTTTACAGAGAAAAAAGCTTTAAATCGGCACAAGAGAATTCATACAGGTGAAAAGCCATACAGGTGTACACACTGTGGGAAGTGTTTTTCACAGAGAAGTGCTTTAACTTGCCACATGATGATTCATACAGGTGAAAAACCCTACAAATGTATTGACTGTGGGAAGTGTTTTTCCCGAATTACTGTTTTAAATTACCACAAGATTATTCATTCAGGTCAAAAGCCATACAAATGTACTCAGTGTGGGAAGTGTTTTACACAGAAAAAAGCTTTAAATCGGCACAAGATTATTCATACAGGTGAAAAGCCATACAGGTGTACACAGTGTGGGAAGTGTTTTTCACAGAAAAGTTCTTTAAGTCGCCACAAGATGATTCATACAGGTGAAAAACCCTACATATGTACAGAGTGTGGGAAGTGTTTTTCCCGAAATAGTGTTTTAAATGACCACAAGATGATTCATTCAGGCCAAAAACTGTACACATGTTCTGAGTGTGGGAAGTGTTTTTCACAGAAAAAATCTTTAAATAGCCACAAGATTATTCATTCATTTGGGAAGACATGCAATTAGTGTACTCTGTGTTTGGGATGTTTTAATGCAGAAGTACAATTTAAATATTAATGTGCATATGGATTAGACTTACTGGTATTCAGTATGAGGTGTTTTTTAATACAGAATATTCATTAGATACTCACCTGAGAGTTCATTCAGATTAACAACCTTGCCATCAGAGAAATGCTACAGGTGAATAGCGCTACAATTATATTCTGCTTGAGAAGTGTTTTTTTATAAGCAAGTGCTTTAAATTGCTACAAGATAAGCTGAAAACTCTTACAAAGGAAAGCGCTTTGCATGCATTCTGTGCAAGGATTTTCTGTGCATCATTTAAATATTTAAATCTTGACCAAAAATGCTTTCAAAAGGAAAGATGTTTTCTCATTGTTGAAAGGTTTAAAATATCCCATCTGGTTTAAATGATACAAGTTAAAAGTAATTCCCTTGATAATTTTTTATGAAAAAATTGTTTGGAAAAAACAAACAATATGAAAACTGTTTGGATATACTGTAGAAAGAAATTATGAAAATTTGTATGCTGAAAATTAACTTACAATACTGGCCTTTTTGGTCCTGCTACTGCCAATGTAGATGTTGTAATGTGTATGTGTGCTAAAGCAACTGTGTAATTATTCAACCTCTGACTTTGTTTTATCAGACATTAGTTGAGGATCTTTGTTTCACTCTTTATTATTTTGTGTTGTTTATCAATAATGCATGAAATAATTTTACACTGTGAATGTTCTCAGTCCATGGCCTCTGCCATGTAAATATTTGCATAAACTCTTATTTCCTGCAATGTGTCATTGCTTTCTCCTTTGCTTCCTGTGTATAAATGTGTATGAATTCCTGCTGTACATAACTTGTAACACTGATTTTACAATTGTACAAATACGTTTGACTCATATGGGGTGTGAATTGTATTAATCATTTTAAACATTTTAAATGTGTCATAAAATATACACTTTTTTATTTTTTAACAATTAATGTTTTTTAAAACTCATCTGATTCAGTTATTCTGAGGAATCCATGTCAGGCTATTAACATTGTTATTCTGTTTATATTTAGAAGAACATTAGGAACATGCATTGATAATCACCACCATGGTCATAATCATAAACATTGTCATAATACATTAATTATTTTCATTTTCTGACTTCTGGTTGGTCTACAGTATAAATTGTTTGTGTCAGTATACCGATCAAAATACTAGTCAAGCCTTTAAGTTTGTAGCATTATTGAAATTTCCGCATATAGCCGACTGTTCTATAGTATGTAACAAAGCAACTAACAAATGTATTAGAAGCATAATCCTAAGAAATATAACTACTGTCTCACCAACTGCTTTTTTACTGGAATGGCCTTTATGAGAATATAAACTGGAAATGGACTTGGATCTTCGCAAAATAATATTTGTTAACTAACAAGATACAATAAATATCGTATAAAATTCTACACAAATGTTATCCAGTAAAAACATATACCAAATGGAACTCTACATTGAATACCAGTTGTTGTTTTTGTAACAGTCAAGAAGAAACCTTGTCACATCGGTTTTGGGACTGATAGATAGATACTTTCTATATTTGTCCCTGTGGGGAAATTGGTTTGCAGCATAATCACAAGGCATTTCATCATAACATCCCAAAAAACTCTAATAGACATACTCATACTCCACACATTGCAATAAATTATAGCAGAAAGTTTTGGGCTGATATAATGTGATATGTATACAAGAATTGTATACCGTTTAATATAACCTTTGAACATATGGTGTTTCGATTAAAGAAAGATTACCTTTCTAATAATTAAATACTCTATTTCATCAATCTACCATTATTTCTTGGTAAATATCATATTCACAGTAGCAAATTTATGGACCAGAGACCAAATGTTGTGGCATTCAAAGCCATATTTAAATTATACTTTAATACCCTGAAAAAAAAGTCAAAACAAAGCTATCAAAACATAAAACATCTGTGCAAAATTTTGCCAAAATTTTAAATTTCTCCCTGAGCATCCAATTTAAATTTGTATGAGAAATGCATTGATATTGAGACAAAGTATGTCTTTTCTATTTTTTATCTTTTTCATTTATTATTTTTTTATTTTTTATTTTTACTTTTGTTGATGGTTCCTTTCTCTATTTGAAGATACTATACAAGACTGAAATATATGCTGTTCTTTTTGAAGAAAGAAAGAGAGATGAAAGGTCGATCTGACCTTTTGAGTGTGTTCCCCCCACTGGGAGTTTTTTTAACTAATGTACTTGCTATTTGGGGGTTCAGGCCTGGTGTTATATCTGTTTGGTCTTTTTCGCTCTCTCTTGCCTGACCACGCCTAATCTGCACCACACTCCAGTAGGTGGCGGTAATGTACCTTCCATGCAGTCTGTGGGACGCAATAAACACCATCGAAGAAGCTCATTCCAGAAACTGCAGCGGAAAATGCAGGTGGTTCTATGTAACTCCGACTTGGTTTTTTAAAAACACAGATATAGCGAGCACGCACAATGGATCATTAGCTTCTGAGAACTGTACCAAGTTCTATCCAATTAAATTAATGAATTTAAGTAATTAATGGTAAATGGACTGCATTTACATTACATTTACATTACATTACAGGCATTTGGCAGACGCTCTTATCCAGAGCGACGTACAACAAAGTGTATAACCATAACCAGGAACAAGTATGACGAAACCCCTAGAGAGAAGTACCGGTCCAAGTACAGGGAACAACCGCATAGTTCAACTTGGACCCTGATGGTTAAACTGATTAACACTAACAACGAGAACGGCAACAACGCAATCTATGGAAAAATAAAAATAAATAAAAATACAAGTAGTCGTTAAGACTGGCGCATCAACTAAGTCACCTATTAAACAGCTGCCTAGTTACACCCCTAAGTTTAGTCATTTACAGGGGGGGAAGGGAGGGGTGCAGGATCCCTGATGCTGCCAGGGAGGACAGGAGGGTAGAGTGGTCCACAGTGTCAAATGCAGCGGAGAGGTCTAGAAGAATCAGGACAGAGGAGAGGGAGGCTGCTCGTGCGGCATGGAGTGACTCACTGACCGAGATAGCGCTTTTATCCAAAGCGCTTTACAATTGATGCCTCTCATTCGCCAGAGCAGTTAGGGGTTAGGTGTCTTGCTCAAGGACACTTCGACACGCCCAGGGCGGGGTTTGAACCGGCAACCCTCCGACTGCCAGACAATCGGTCTTACCTCCTGAGCTATGTCGCCCCACAATGACTGAATAATGACTGAATCGGTAAGTTTGTTTCCCCCTATAATCTTGATGCTTTAACTGTTCTGTTAGTTTTGTTTGGTGACCTCTCGCCTTGATGCGGTGACCTCTCACCTTGATTACTGCAACTCTCTGCTTGCAAGCCTGCCAGCTTGTGCCATACAGCCACTACAGGTGATTCAGAATGCCACTGCCCGACTCATCTACAACCTCCCCAAATTCTCCCACGTCACTCCTCTGCTGCGATCACTTCACTGGCTACCGGTCGCCGCCAGGATCCGGTTCAAAGCCCTGACCCTTGCCTACACTGCTGCCAACAGGACAGCCCCCATCTACTTGCAGGACATGACTCAATTCTATGTGCCTGCTCGACCACTTTGCTCTGCGGCAGCAGGGCGCCTTGTAACCCCTCCCACCCGCCCAAAGGGATCACAGAGCTTCTCCACACTAGCTCCCCAGTGGTGGAACGAACTCCCCGTCCCTCTCCGAACCTCCCCCTCACTACCCATCTTCCGCCGTGGCCTGAAGACTCATCTCTTCAGACTATACCTAGACTAACCACCACCACTCACTCTTTCATCAAAAAAAAAAAAAAACCCTTTTCCTGTCACTTGTTACATGTTGCCCCATCCCAACACCTCTTGGTAATTTGTATTTGTCCTAATACTGTAGCTTATTCTTCTGCCTAGTTGGCTTTGCAGATGTTAGGCCAGAATAGTGTTCCCTGTTCTCGGCTAGAAATAACTGTACAAAATAAGTATTGTACCTTACTGAACCCGTGTTTAGCAGTTGTCTACGACCATGAAATGAATTTTTTTGTACGTCTCTTTGGATAAAAGCATCTGCAAAATGAATGTAATGTAATGTAATGTTCGCCAGTAGCCTAAGTTTCAAATCGGGCTTTCTTTCCTGTAGTGAATACAACGATATCAGGCTTCATTGCCTGGTCCCATCTACACTCTTCAGTTCCTGTGTACGCAGCGTGGTAAGAACGTGTATAGTTCTGTGGCTAGAATAGGGTTCACTTCTAGAAACGGGTGAAGTATTCTCCGTCTGTTGGCAACATGCTGCACTATGGTTTGTCTTACAAATATGCGTTTTTTTAGGGATGAGGATAAGACTGTGTGTAGGGGTGAACGGGTGATTTTCGATTATTTCATAGATCAACGGATCGCATAATGTTCAATGTGCAATAATAGATTCCTAGCATGGAGAGGAATCTATTTTTTAGAACGCATCTTGGCCGGGCGGCAGAATTTGGTTGTAGCTATAGAAAATGCATGATCGCACACCAGTAGCGTAGCCTACCCAGGTTTTTCCATCATAATAAAGTCTTAGTGCTTACTTTGTGTCTCATCAGAACATGACGGTGTTTATTGATACTAGTAATTTTATTTTCAACTAACAATTGTTGCACTCCCATAAAACCAAAATACACAGCGGTTTGGCTGAATACTCAATTCTGATAGGCTGAGACATGTATATTATTTCTCCATGTACGGTGACTATCACAAACAAACCTGCTGTGACACCATTTTGACTTAAAAACCGAACTGAATTTTAATAGGTAATCCGGTTGAGAGTGGCATACTAGAAACTGGCGTTCGTTGTTTAGCGGTAGTTTATGTATGGGATGTTTGTTAGAATATTTAAGCAGGCTGCCGTTTCCTTTGCAGTTTTCAATTGTAAATTCGCGTCGGACAATTTCCCTCAGTGCAGGGCATTCAAACTGCATAATACTCAACCACTCGGACATTATCCGGCTTATACAACGGCTCACCAAAAAAAGTATAATTGCAATCAAAACGTACGTTTCTAGAATGATTTGGCATTATTCTGTTCTTACTTTTACATAGGTTACTGTATGATACATTTATAAATGGAACCAAGTTTCAACACATAGTGTATGTAAATAGCCTCGATGAGAGAATATAAAAGATTGAGTAGGCACGTATTCGACCAGTAATCGATCACTCCATTACTCGTCCCCATCTCTACTGAAAACCACTACATTTCAGGCCATGTAGAGCGTAATTTGTCTGAGGGACAGCTTGTCAGTTCTGTCAGTCCCAGTATGACAGACAGGACGTACAGGGTTATGAAGAGTTTTACTTGTTAGCTGAGGTCAGATATTAGGCTAGATAGCTAAAATTAAGTACAGAAAATGAGTAAGTGCTAATGATGTCATGCGCTACTGCCAAGTAGCCACCCCTGTAGACAACAAGGATGTTCTAAGGCCACTTTTGACAGTAAATTCATGAAGTAGACTTGGAATTGGAAATTTTGCTCAGATCCAGTTCTTAGGGAAAACTATTCATTCTTAATGAAACACCATGCGCCCTTTTCAATCTGTCTTCGTGTCATGATGGACCTATTTCAAAACATTTTTTATTTTCCTTAATAATAGTCATTATCAAATCCATTGTGTCCCTCATCACAGTATTCATGTTCACACAAATAAAATCACTTTAGCTATGTTTGTCCTTGGTCATTCCATATGCTTTTACACAAAAAAGTGGAATTTGACAGCCACCATCTGTTTGCTTTGGAATGTTTCATGTAGTTAGAAAAGATAAGACAGGCACTCATGTAACTTTTTTTTTCTTTTTTTGTAGAACCATAATTTGGTTTGTGGCAAATGTTAACCATGACTGTGAGGCAATAAAGCTAAAATATAGCTTTATAGTTTAAATGAAACTAAAATGTAGTTTTGCTTGCAAGCAAGATGAAAATATCTGGACTTCAGGAACTACAGTGTAGAACAATATTATATAAAGCACTTTAACGTTAAGTACAAGAAATCCCAAAACACGACAGTCCATACAAGAAAGCACTAAAGACAAATGTTATTCATCTTAATGCAATCAAAACCAGTTAAAAGTGAGGGGAAAGGGTGCAACTTCTTCATTGGTAATGTTTTAGAGGTTGTTGTAGTTCATTCCCTCTTTAAAAAAAAGTTCCAATGTTAAAAACATTTTAAAAAGTACAGTCTTCTACCTTTGCTTTTCTTTCTGTTTTCCAAAGACGTTTTGGCTCTGAAACATTTTTTGTGATGATTAATGTCTTGTAGCTCGATGTTTTGGTTCAAGGCATAAAAACTCATATCTTAGGATTTTCTGAAATGTCTATGGAGAAAATGAGTGGGAAATATACTCCCTATACTAGGGCTGCTGAAAAAGTGGGTGGTAACATTTCAGCTTTATAGTGGATAGACATTGATGTCAGTTTTTATGCTTTCCGCTGCTCCAGTGTCCAATGGTGGCATGCTTTACACCGCTCCAGCTGTTGCTGGGCATAGCACATGGTGATTTTTGGCTTGTGTATGGCTGCTCGGCCATGGAAACAGATGTCATGAAGCTCCTGACAAACAGTCATTTTGCTTACATTGCTTCCATAGGCAGTCTGGAACTCTTTAGTCAGTGTTGCAACCAAGGACTGACTATTTTTATGCACTACACATTTCAGCACTTGGCAGTTCCAGTGAGCTTGTGTGGTCTTCTGCTTTGCAGATGAGCTGTTGTTGCTTGTAGATGTTTTCATTTTACAATAACAGCACTTACACTTGACCGGGGCAGAAATTTGATGAACTGACTTGTTGGAAAGGTGGCATTCTATGAGAGTGCCACATTGGAAGTCACTGAACTCTTCAATACGACCCATTCTACTCCCCATGTTTGTCTATGGAGATTGCATGGCTATATCCTTGATTTTATGTACCTGTTAGCAACTTGATTTTATGCACCTGAAGTAGCCAAACCCACTAATCAAAAGGAGTGTCTACATACTTTTTGCCATGTTGTTTAGTTTCCCGCTAAGCTGTCATGGTCTATTTAAAACTTTACAACTGTTACAATTACGCTGTTCATGTAACAAGTGTAAAGATGCAGATGGAGGTGCAGCAGCCTATGTAAATAGCAAAGATAGTGATATTGCAAAGTCCAGTTCACACAGTGAACATTATTCTTACCTAACCTATGCTAAGTCAAACTCAGGGACAGTGCAAGCTACAACATTAGGAACATAATACAAAGTATAATAAGTGCTGGAATGGAGGAACATGTAACATGAGTGGTATAAAAGAGGGGAATTTAAGTGAAATTATCTGAAGAGTGGTGGCAGTTAGTTAGTCCAGGTATAGTCTGAAGAGATGCGTCTTCAGACCATGGTAGAAGATGGGTAATGAGGAAGTGGGGTTTCCCACCTCATAATCTCTCCCCTTATTTCCCTCCAGGAGCTGCACTTCTGCACACCTTTGAGCAGCAGTATGATGCAGGCAGGAGTCTGTCTGAGACAGGACACTGAGACAACACTACCAGAGCTCACAGAGCAGCACGTGATCAGAAAGAGGAGGAACTCAGTGGACTGGAATCTGTCCACATGGCAGAGTCAGATAGCCACATGATTATTCATACAGGTCAAAAGCCCTACAAAAACGTGTCCACGTGGGTTTCCTCCCACAGTCCAAAGGTAGGCTAATTGGAGTCTCTGAATTGACCATAGGCATGAGTGTGTGAGTGAATGGTGTGCGTGCGCTGCTATAGATTGCTGACCTGTCGAGGGTGTATTCCTGCCTTCTTGCCCAATGTGTGCTGGAATAGGCTCCTGCACCACCTTTTTACCCTGACTAGGAATAAGCGAATGTAGATAATGAATGGATGATAAAGTCAGGAGACACTATCATGTTCAAATATCTGCAAATGTAAAGAATTTTAGAGGGAAAATTAAAATAAAAAAAAAAATTTAAAATTGGAGGGAGGAAGTTACAATGTCAAGGCTGAGATTCAACCACATCTGTTTAAATGCAACATTATTTATGGGGAAAGGAGCTAGGAGTTATGCAAGAACTGTCATTGAGCACAATACTGCATCACACAAATTTAATGAAGAAAGGGAAAGATTTTCAGGTGTGAGAGGCTTAATGGTGGTGTATTATGGGAGGAATATTGGACGTGGGGGGAGTAAATAGGGCACTTTAATGTTTTTCTTAATAACAGACGGCTAGGAAGAGTGGTTTTAAAAGTCAGGATTAAATTACATTAAGTACACATATCGGTACAGTGGGTGGCGGAATGTACATTTGTCGCTATCTCACGATGCACCACACTATCAACGAAGACGACGACGACGAACAGCCTGAATTCCGCCAAGCATTTCATGGCTACCGTTACTATTTTGTGACATGTTGTTTGTGATGTACGTGTTCTAATAAAGATTTATATTGCTTGTCAGATCGCCTGTGTAATGGTGTTCAGTTCACTACCGAGCTGTTTGTTTTCATCGCTGATAAAAACTACCTACACGTTTTTAAATCAGCTGATATATCTTAAGTAGGCTTGTCGCGATGTCCGTCAATACATTTTGTAATTACAATAAACAACTAAAATAAACGTGCATCTGCAGTTTCAACATTGAATATCAAAATATGTGCTTGTTAACAAGCTAGCTGGCTAAAACGTAATTTGCTAATCATAACACAATATAGCTAGCTAACTGATTTAATGACAATCTTGAGTAACAAATACCACATGACTGAAACTGCGTTAGTTCTCAATGAACGATAAAAAAAACAAAGGAGTTGGTAGTGGACTCAGACTTTTGGACCCAAATGTATGTGAGGAGAAAAGTTTAATATCGACTGTAATCTTATTCACAAAGCAGTAGCTAACTAGCTAGCTATCGTAATGAGTTAATGTTTTATAGTTTATAGTTTTTTTTCTTATTTTGGAGCACATCTGTGGGAAAGCTGTGAAAGGGCAAAAAAAAAAATATTCGAATTGGTGCACAGGGGAAAGAAACAAAACTGGTTGCTCTTCGTCGTTTTTGGTGGCTGTTAAGATAACCGGAAATGAGAAACCCCTACATCCGGTTTTCATACCCGGAAATGTGAAATAGGCCAATTCCGCAAAGCACTTTATGGCTTACACCGTTGAACACGCATCTGGGATCCTTCGCATCCGAGAATGACATTACATCCAGTTCAACAAACGAGTAATAGTAACTGATTCCGCAACGAATTGGGTAAGTTCCCTCCACTTTCATAATATTAATGATTTAACTGTTCTGTTTTGGTTACAAGAAAGCTTCAAATCGAGTTGCATTCTTTTCACTAATTAAAGGCACGTGTTTGCTAGTTTGTCGATTGCTACTTACATTTTTTAAGCACGTTATTATATAATTCATTTCAGAGTTATAACACGTCCAATGTTATTTCTCAGTGAAATGGTTCATCAGATATCGATCAATTAAAAGATCTCTCGCCCAATGAAACTGGCTACAATGGCGTCGCTTTGTGAAGCCCCTTTACGTTTTTCCGTTAAATGAATCCGTTGAAATCGTAGAAGCATGCCGCTATGGAGAAACTGGTTTGTTCCACAAGAAACATTAAAAAATTACAGGAAGTGGCGGTTAAAGTAAAAAATAAACTATGTTTTTAATATTGATCTGAGGCATCACCCAGGGAAAGGAAGGATTTCCCCCTCACAATGCAAGAGTACCCCCTGTGGTCAATCGGGCATCTGGAGGACTCCAGAGTGTCAAGAATGTTCCAGCAGTTGCAAATGGTCCTGTTTGTTTAAGGCTAAATCCCTTCCCCCTTTTCCCTCCAGGAGCTGCACTTCTGCACACTTTTGAGCAGCAGTATGATGCAGGCAGGAGTCTGTCTGAGACAGGACACTGAGACAACACTACCAGAGCTCACTGAGCAGCACAGGATCAGACAGAAAGAAGAGGAACTCAGTGGACTGGAGTCTGTTTACATGGCAGAGTCAGAGATGGAGTGTGCTGCACCAGGACTCAACACACTGGAGCCAGAGTGTGTTACAGCACACAGTGGGGTCAGTGATGTACATCACACACACTCATCACTTATTAAAACACAAACTCATTTGGGCTCATCCCAAACTGGGGATTTTATTAAGACAGAGAGCCTAGACAGTGCAGAGCTGCGATGTATAAGCCATCTGCTTTCTGACCAGATTAAAACAGAGTCTGTTGATGGTGGATATGTTAAGGTAGAACACATTAGTGAATTACAGGATATTAAATATGTTAATATTAAATCAGATCCAATCAAGTATGAATCCAGTGAATGTTTGGTGAGTGATGTCATGAATACTGTGATGAATGGAGCTGCTGTTGGTCACAAAGACCAGACTGAATCAGGGCAATGTGCAGGAGAGCCAAACCGAAACTGTAGAAATGAATGTAACTGTGACATAACCAATGAGAATACTCAGCACAGAATTGTCCTGCAGAACAGTATAAACAGTAGGAAAAAACGTATTGATCGTAAGAAGACAAGCCACAGAAATCAAAGAAAAATTAATATAATTGAAAAGCGGTACATGTGTACACAATGTGAGAAGTGTTTTTCACAGAAAAGTGCTTTAAGTCGCCACAAGGGGGTTCATTCAGGTGAAAAGCCATACAGGTGTACACAATGTGAGAAGTGTTTTTCACAGAAAAGTGGTTTAAGTCGCCACAAGGGGGTTCATTCAGGTGAAAAGCCGTACAGGTGTACACAGTGTGAGAAGTGTTTTTCACTGAAAAGTACTTTAAATTCCCACAAGAGGATTCATACAGGTGAAAAGCCTTACAAATGTACTGAGTGTGAAAAGTGTTTTTCACGAACAAGTACTTTAAATACCCACAAGAGGACTCATACAGGTGAAAAACCCTACAAATGTACTGAGTGTGGGAAGAGTTTTTCCAGAATATTTAATTTAAATTGCCACCAGAGTATTCATACAGTACCCATGATAATTAACTCAAGCAATAACCCAAACCTATTAAATGTATTTAGAAAAAAGCCAATTTGCAGAAGTAAAAGTGAAATTAATACAGATGAAAAGCCACATAGGTGTACACAGTGTGAGATGTGTTTTTCATGGAAAGGTTTATTAACTAAGCACATGAGGATTCATCCAGGTGAAAAACCCTACAAATGTACTGAGTGTGGGAAGTGTTTTTCCCAAATTTCTGTTTTGAATGACCACAAGATGATTCATTCAGGTGAAAGGCCACACAGGTGTACACAGTGTGAGAAGTGTTTTTCATGGAAAAGTTCATTAGCTAAGCACATGAGGGTTCATACAGGTGAAAAACCCTACAAATGTACCGAGTGTGGGAAGTGTTTTTCACAGAAGGGTGCTCTAAATTTCCACAAGAGGATTCATTCCGGTGAAAAACCTTACAAATGTACTGAGTGTGGGAAGTGTTTTTCCAAAATTCCTGTTTTAAATAACCACATGATGATTCATTCAGGCGAAAAGCCATACAAATGTACCCAGTGTGGGATGTGTTTTTCCAAAATTTCTGTTTTAAATAACCACATGATGATTCATTCAAGTGACAAGCCATACAAATGCACTCAGTGTGGCATGTATTTTTGCAGAGTAAGTCTTTTTAATGACCACAAGAATATTCATACAGGTGAAAAGCCCTACAGATGTACACAGTGTGATGAGTGTTTTCATTCCAGACGTGCTTTAAATATACACATGAAAATTCATATAGGTGAAAAGCCCTACACATGTACTCAGTGTGAGAAGTGTTTTTCAAAGAGAAGTGCTTTAAGTTACCACTTAAGGATTCATACAGATGTAAAACCCTACAATTGTCCTCAGTGTGGGAGGTGTTTTTCCCAAATTGCTGGTTTGAATAACCACATGATGATTCATTCAGGTGAAAAGCCATACAAATGTGCTCAGTGTGGGAGGTGTTTTTCCCGAATTGCTGCTTTAAATGACCACATGATGTTTCATTCAGGTGAAAAGCCATACAATTGTCCTCAGTGTGGGAAGTGTTTTTCGCACAGAACTTCTTTAAATAGCCACAAGATTATTCATTCACGTGAGAACCTGTAATTAGTGTACTCTGTATTGGAGATGTTTTAATACAAAATTCAAGTTAAATATTAATGAGCGTACAGATTAAAAGCCCTAATGTGTATGCTGTTCAGTGTGAGAACCTGTGTTTAGACTAGTGGAATTTTCCGATGTTGAACTAAACATAATGAAATTAACTATTTGGGCTCACATATACGATTTTTTGGCATCACTTTATATATATAAACGCACACACACACACATTCACTTGGGTTTTATTTCTGTTAATATTATGAACCATTATAATTTGATATCATGCAGTTTAAATCTAGCATATGATAAAATTGCCAGCATTTTCCAATATGAGGTTGTGGAAATTTGCACTTGTAATTAATTCATTTTTTAATCTTACAACTGCAGTTTTTGAGTACCTTTCCTGTTATATAGTAGCGCAGTGTATACTTTTCCTTGTTGATCATATTCTAGATAGGCAGTTGAAAACTGGGGCAAGCTGTGTATCCCATTTTTCTTTAATTACACATGTTCTACAATTTTTGTTCTACACTTCTGTTCTTTAGAAAAAGTAATTCCCTTGTAGTTGGAAGGCTGATATTTTTCAATGTTAAAATTGACTCTAGGGTTAGTTTTTTGAAATACAATTTGAAAACTGTTTGGATGCACTGTTGTAAGAAATTGTTTTGTCTATTGCAAACTTTTATTCTGAAAATGAACTTACAGTACTGGCCTTTTCGGTTCTGCTACTACCAATGTAGAGGTTGTAATGTGTATGTGTGCTGAAGCCACTGTGTAATTTTTCAACTTCTGACAGTAAGTTTTATTATTCATTAGTTGAGGATCTTTGTTTTACTCTTTTTTTTTGTTGTTTATCAATTCTGCATGAAATATCTGTGAATGTGCACATTCCAAGGCCTCTGCCATATACATATTTGCATAAACTCTCAATCTTCAATGTGTCATTGCTTTCTCCTTTGCTTCCCCTGTGTATAAATGTAGATGAATTTCTGTTGTCCACAACTCATAACACTTTGTACAATTGTGCAAATACAGTGGGCTCCAGAATTATTGGCACCCTTAATAAAAATGAAGACCAAAGGCTGCATGTAATAAATGACACAGATAATAATCTATGTTATGTTCAAACATATGGGAAAACTATATACTTTTATTTCAATACATTTACTCTTTACTTAATGAAAAAACATTGAAGCATATCTATTTTTTTCTGAAAACCATAGGTGCCATAATTATTGGCATCCCTAACAATTATTGTAGTAGTAAAATCGAACAAAGTTAAGTAAAATTGTATTGCCAATTTAATTTAGTTCATCTCAGTCTAAAGGAACTATATTGTGTCATTCCATCACTTCCAGTTTCAGTAAAGAATAAAAATTAGGTAACAAGCATACAAAATCCCTTTGTCATCCATCAGCATGGGAAAAGCCAAATAACTGTCAATTCAGAAAGGACCGATGGTAATTTACCATCACAAGTCTGGTAATGGGTGTAAAAAAAAAAAAAAGACATACATGCTTAAACATACCACTTAGTACTGTGAGGGCAATAATTAAAAGGTGTAAAACATATGGAATGGTTGCAAATATGCCAGGAAGAGGAAGCAAGTGCATGGTGTCCCCACGGACAGTGAGGAAGATGGTGAGGGAGGCCATTAATAACCCAATCACTGTTTAAGAATTGCATAGATTGGTTTGTTTCTTGCGGTCTACAAGTATAAAAGAAACATAAAATAGCCCCTCCGTACCAACTAACTCTTTGGAAGGGTGGCACGAAGACAGCCCTTACTGGGCACAATAAATAAAACCAAGAATCTGGAGCTTGCCAAACCTCATTGGAATTATGACTGGAGTGCTGTTGTCAGATGAGACCAAAATTGAATGTTTTGGCCATACACACCATTGACTTGTTTGGTGGCAAAAGAGGAACGCATACAGGAGAAGCACCTCATACCTACGGTCAAATATGGAGGTGGGTCATTGATATTTTGGAGATGTTTTGCTGGCAGTGGTCCCGGGGAACTATTTTAGATCAATGGAACAATGAATTCAACAAAGTACCATGAAATTCTGGCAGAAAATGTGGTTGTCTCTGCTAAGAAGCTAGGACTTGGTCATAGGTAGATTGTCCAGCCGGACAATGACTCCAAGCATACATCAAAATCTAAATAGAAATGCTTAAGTGAAATCAACATCCATGTTTTCCGATGGCCATCTCAGTCTCCAGACTTCGATTCCATCAAAAACCTGTGGTCTGAACTGAAGAGGAGGGGTCCATAAGTGCAATCCCAAAGATTTCAATGATTCTGAAATCCCTCCAAATGTGTGTTCTCTAAACTTATCACAAATTATAGGAAAAGACTCATGGCTGTCATCTTTGCCAGGGGTGTTTTCACAAAGTATTAAACTAGGGGTACTAATAATTGGAACCTGTTTTTTTGGGGAAATATTTTTTTTAATTGAATGTAAGACTTTGGTTGATTCCAATGAATCATTAATCAAGCACACTAGTTTACACATGTTGGAAAATAAAGCTTATGTCAATAACTATTATTTTTTAGTTTAGCAAATTTTTTTGTGCATATTTATCAAGGGTGCCAATAATTCTGGAGCCCACTGTATGTTTGACTCGTATGGGGTGCGAATTGTATTAATCATTTTAAGAATGTTTGTGTGTCATAACATGCAAACTTTTTTTTAACAATGAATGTTTTCTGAAACTCATCTGATTCAATTATTGGACATTGAGGAATTTAGTTCAGGCATATTTATTAATATTTAGAAGAACATTAGGAACATGCATTGGTACTCATCACCATATTCATAATCATCAAATATTGGCATAATATATCAATTATTTTCAATTTTCTAACTTCTGGTCAGTATACAGTATAAATCTTTTGTGTCAATATACCAATCAAAATACTAGTCAAGCCTCTTAAAGGTTGTAGCATTAGCCATTTTATTGATCATGATAGTCTCTTACTCTATCTGACAATGAAAAAATAGCTAAAATACATAATACAACAAAGAAGGTAATTAATGCAGAAAAAAAATTTTTTGCATCAAAAACTGGCAAGCTACAATGGCAAATGGGATGTCTTAAGAAATCATACCGGGGACGTGTCCAAATTGGCACACTTTCCTACTATTGAGTGTGCAAGTTGTATACTGGGTAGTTGACAAGTGCACTGATTCGGAGATGCCTTGGGGCTCGCTATTGGGGAAAAATTCTTCCAGGTTGTGCAGCCCTGAAGTGTCAACCTGCGCAGTCATTTGAATCTGAAGAAAAACATGTTTTCAACGTAGAAAATGCCAAGTGACTCACACACACAAAGCGGTATAAGTCATTAACACTCGCAAAATCTAGGCCTGCCATTAGACATGCTGATATTAAAATTACGCCAAGTTACAATAAACAATATTGGCTGCCTTAGCTAACACAAATGAAATGCAATGCTGCTACCCAATGCTTCCTAAATTCTTTCAATTCTTTCTTCTTGGCCCTGTGTTTTTTAATCTTTGAATGTGGTCATTCAAAGCATGTATTATATCGAAGTGTGCAATGTCAATCATTTATAGTGGGAATAATTTTACTGAATAATTTGAGCTGTTTTACAGCAATGCATGTTTTTATGAATTACTGCTCAATATGTTTAATGAACTGCATGCATGCAGTGCTTTGAGTGTATGGGAAGCACATATTGAATGAAACGCATGAAAGAAATTGTTTTGTTTTGAAAAGTCTGTTCAGACAGAAGATATGTAATTGTTTAACATTGCAGAAGAAATTGCACTATTGTTCTTAGTTGGCAACACTTCATCGGAATATCAAGCCTATAGTACATGATTGGGGCAAACATATGTCTGGATAGGTTTGTAAGATTAACTATAAATGTTACAATTCCTGAAGGAATTGTGTGGGCTTTCTTCAAATTCCAACTGGCACTGCCCTCAAGCCTCAATGCATTTCAATGAGGGCGCATAGCTCAGAAGAAGCACAGAACTGTCCAGATCCACGGTGCACTGTAGCGTCGCATATACAGCTCAGGATCAGCAAGTAGCGATTATGTTTGTTACGTCCCCGAGAAAATCCAGGGGATGAGGGGAGTAACAACAAAAATTAAACCAGGGAAAAATAATCAAGGAAAACGGAGGTGTATGAACAAATAGAGAATTTATTTACAATTTAAATAAACGCTTACAAAAGACCACAAAACAACAACTGAAATCTGCTTTTTGAGTAAATTAAAGTAAGCTGGTCTAGTTAGACATATAAACAACAACAACAACAACAAAAAAAAAGAAAAAGACTAAACACAACACTAAACACCCTCCCTCCAATAGGACCCTAGAGTTACCGACCCCGGTGCACCACAACTTGAGTACACCACAACTCAAGTATAGTTTAGATTCTATAACCAACATGCAGACTGAAATTTCCTCATACAGCCATTTTGTTGATCATAATAGTTTCTTACTCCATTTGATTTTCTTGTACATTCACACCCACAGCCTGATGGGAAGTGAGCGCTTTGAATGATGAGAGATGATGTTAGGTCGCAGATCATTAGGCATGGCAATAATAATTATTATTAAATAATAAATATTTTTTATTGATCTTATCACTTCCCGATCGGCCTTCCATGCAGTGGATTGTGGGAACACACTACATGGCGCATGTGCCGAGTGTCCGGTTTGTCATGCAAAAGATGTAGGCCTACTCCTCGTAGTTGCACCACAAAATTAGCTGGATTACAACATTGAGGTTAGAATGTGAAATCACGATTCACAAATCATGCTAGACCTTTGATGTATGAAATTATTCCTCATATTCTCAAAATAACTCACTTTCATATGTAGTGTGGATGCTAGTGCCCCACTTCGCTGTCATAGACTATTTTAAGATTGCTCCAGTCCTCTACTTCATGACACTGTCTGCAGCTCCAGATCCATCATCCGGCTCCTCTAAACTGCACTACTCTGAACTATACCATTTGGTCTATTCCTGTTAGCTTTCACCTCAGATAACCAGCTTAACCCATTTTATTTGCTGTCTGGTACTTTACACCAGGGTGGCCAGTGAAGGATGGGCTCCCGCTTTGTCAAAATTTCTTCCCATTTGGGGAGTTTTTTCTTGCCGCTGTTTGAGGGTTTCCTTCCCACTGTGAGTTTTTTTTACCTTATGTACTTGCTATTTGGGGGTTCAGGCCTGGTGGTATCTCTGTTTGCTCATTTTGCTCTCTCTTGCCTGACCACCTGAACTGACCACGCCTAATCTGCTCCACACTCCAGCACAGTAGGTGGCGGTAATGTACCTTTCATTCATGGCGTTGGCTGCTAATGAACACCATCGAAGAAGCTCGTTCCGGCAACTTCTCTGGAAGATGCAGGTTGCTGTACAGAATTCCGACTTTGTTTAAAAAAAACAAACAAACAAACCGATCTGGCGAACAAGTGGATTACTCGCCTCCGAGAATTGTATCAATTTATATCCAGTTAAATTAATGAATTTAGGTAATTTATTAATGACCAAACCGGTAAGTTTGTTTTGCCTAATACCCATGATGCTTTAACGGTTCTGTTAATTTTGTTCACCAGTAAGTTTCAAATCGGCCTGCGTTCCATTCTGCAATGTTTACTTACGATATCCCGGTACTTCCTAGGCTTCATTGCCTGGCCTCATCTACCCTCTCGAGTTCCCATGTATGCACTATGATAAGAACTAGTGTAGTTTTGTGGCTAGAATTGGGTTCACTTATAGAAATGCGTGAAGTAGTCTCCGTCTGTCAACAACAAACTGCACCATAATTTGTCTTGCAAATATGATGCATTTTTTAGGGATGAGGATAAGATTGTGTGTAGGGGTGTACACGAGGGATGGTGATTTTCAATTTTTTCACAGATCGACGGATCAAATAATGTTCAATGTGCTCGATTCCAAAATCGATTAGCATAGCATGGAGAGGAATCTGTTTTTTTAGAACGTATCTTGGGCGGGCTGCTCCACTGCCTGGTTGTGTAGAAAATGTATTATCAAACACTAGTACCCACGTTTGTCCATCAGCATAAAGTCTTAGTGCTTACTTTGTGTCAACAAATACAGTCATGGTCCGATAAGACACAAATTAATTTTATTTTCAACTGAATTGTTGCACGCACACAAAACCAAAATACTCAGCGGCTTGGCTGAATACTCAATTCTGATAGGCTGATACATGTATATTATTTCTCCATGTACGGTGACTATGGAATTGTGCCTGCAGAAGTTCAATCACCGTTGTATGCGATATCAAACATTTTGTAACACCATTTTGACTTAAAAAACCGGTTGAGAGTGGCTAGAGTACTAGAAACTGGCGTTCGTTGCTTAGCGGTAGTCTGTATGAGATGTTTGCTAGAATACTTAGGCAGGCTGACATTTCCTTTGCCGTGGAAGCGTATATTTTGAAACTCATGTTTTCATTACACGGAGGTGGTAAATTCGCGTCGGACGATTTCCTTCAGCGTAGGGCATTCAAATTGCATAATGTTCAACCACTCGGACATTATCCGGCTTATACAACGACTCGCCAAAAAAGCATAACTGTAATCAAAACGTACGTTTCCAGAAAGACTTGACTTTATTCTGTTCATATTTTTTTACATAGGCTACTATATGATAAATTAATAAATGGAACCAAGTTTCCACACAGTGTATGTAAATAGCCTTGATGAGAGAATATAGAAGATCGAGCAGGCACGTATTCGACGACTAATCGATCAATCCATTACTCGTACCCATCTCTAGTGAAAACCAGTACATTTTAGAGCGTAATTTGTCTGAGGTCCAGCTTGTCAGATCTGTTAGTCCCAGTATGACAGACAGGGCGTACAGGGTTGTGAAGGGTTTTGCTGGGTAGCTGAGGTCAGATATTAGGCTAGATTGCTAAAATTAATTTTGTACAGTTATCCATAGCTAAGAACACTGTCCAGTTCACACAGTGAACATTATTCTTATCCGTTGGCGTAGGAACCGGGGGTGGGTGGGACGTGTCCCCCCAATGTTTGTAAAGAATCTAATTGTCCCCCACAATCATAGATGATCCATCTCCCATGTAAAGCTTTCAGTAAATGCTGCAACAGCAATAAAAGATGACTTCAAAATTATGCAGAAAGGACTGTAACGCCTGTAAACAAACGTGAATTATTGACTCCCCTCTTCACACAGTACCAGTGGTTTACCCCCATGGCTACTAGAAGTTGGAGCTTAGGAAAGCACACATGGGATATGTAGTCAACAGTTAGAGGTGAATGCTCAAGCCGATCATATTATGGACGTCACTTCCCGTAACCCTTATAGAAATAAAAATGGTAAGAAGAAATTTCAGGATAGCGCTTCTGAATTTGCTTGTGTCGAAAGTTCTGCGACGGAAACAGCGATAGATTTACCCACTATCATCTATTCAAAATGTAAACAAGCCAGGAAGTTTTCACGGTTGGGAAGACATTTATGACAACGTCAGCTAAGGTCAGTGACTCACAGCGGTTGGAAAGAACGGTAACGGTAGTCTTATATTTGTGACGTTACCTATCAATAAGCCAGCTATCGTCATTGTTAACTAGCTAGGCCTAGTTGTCAGTGAATTAACTATGATATCTGATAGTATGATAATTAGCTAGCTAGTTAATAGCTGTAGGTACACTGTCTGAATGTGATGTTCACTTAACTTAAAAAACTACCTGGCGATACTCGGTTGCTAAGCAGGGAGTTCACGTGACTCCCCATGTTGCAGTGTTAGTGTTTTAGCCAGTGTTTTGTGTTACGTTATGGACACGTCTTGTAAAATAACAAGTTTGTTTTAGCTATCGATATTTCTTTTAAACGTTAGCTCCCCCTCAATATTTAGAACATGTGCATTTGTCCCCCTGGATTTTGTGTTTTCCTTTACATTTCCCCCATAAATTGATGCAGAAAAGGCACAGATTGGTGCATAAAAATTCACCAGAATGCAGGAAATGAAGTGTTTGACGCTCAAAATGTCATAAGGGAGGACCCCCAGACCCCCCTTAATGTCCCCCCCCCCCCATGTTCAAATGAAACCTACACCACTGTTTTTATCTAACCTATGCTAAGTCAAACTTGGGGACCGTACAAGCTACATTAGGACCATAATACAAACTATAAGTGCTGGAATGGAGGAACATGTAACATGAGTGGTATGAAAGAGGGGAATTCAAGTGAAATGATCTGAAGAGTGGTGGCAGTTAGTCCAGGTATAGCCTGAATAGATGCGTCTTAAGACCATGGTGGAAGATGGGTAATGAGGAAGTGGGGTTTCCCACCTCATAATGCAAGCACACATCCCTGTGGTCTGTCAGGTATCTGCAGGACTGCAGATTGTAAAGAATGTGGCAGCTGCTGCAGTAGGACCTGTTTGATTAAAGCTAAATCTCGTCCCTTATTTCCATCCAGGAGCTGCAGTTCTGCAGACCTTTGAGCAGCAGTATGATGCAGTCAGGAGTCTGTCTGAGACAGGACACTGAGACTACACTACCAGAGCTCACAGAGCAGCACAGGATCAGACAGAAAGAAGAGGAACTCAGTGGACTGGAGTCTGTCCACATGGTGGAGACGGAGACAGAGTGTGCTGGACCAGGACTCAACACACTGGAGCCAGATTGTATTACAGCGCACTGTGGGGTCAGTGATGTACACCACACAGACGCATCACTGATTAAAATAGAAACTGATCTGGGCTCCACCCACACTGGAGATCTTAAGACAGAAAGGCTCGACAGTACAGAGCTGGGATATGTAATCAATTTGCATGCTGACCAAATAAAAACAGAGACTGATGATGAAGGATACCATAATGCAGAACACATTAGTGGCTTGCTGGATGTTAATTATATTAATATTGAATCGGATCAAATCAAGTGTGAGTCTGCTGAAAGTTTAGTGAGTGGTCTCATGAATGCTGTGATGACTGGAGCTGGTGTTGATCATAGCGACCAGACTGAACCATGGCAGTATGCAAGACAGCCAAACACAGACTGTAAAAAAGAAGAAATTCATGATCACTCAACCCAATGTGGGGACTTAAATCATCACTGTCATATAAACAATGAGAGTAGTCAGACCAGAATTGTCGAGAAAAGTGTTGGCAGTAGCAAAAACCATATTTGCCACAGAACGAATGTGAAAACTGAGCCCATGATCATTAATTCAAGTAAAAACCCAAGCCTTTTGAATTTCTTTCAAAATGAGACATTTCATAGTAACAATAGTGAAATTAATACCAGTGAAAAGCCATACAAATGCACACAGTGTGAGAAGTGTTTTAACACCAAATCTGGTTTAAATAGCCATCACCAAGTCCATACAGGTAAAAAGCCCTACAAATGTTCTCAGTGTGGGAAGTGCTTTTCCAGAAAATTTAATTTAAATACCCACCAGAGAATTCATACTGGGGAAAAGCCCTACAAATGTTCTCAGTGTGGAAATTGCTTTTCCACATCATCTCAATTAAATACTCACCATCGTTTTCATACTCGTGAAAAGCCCTACAAATGTTCTCAGTGTGGAAATTGCTTTTCCACATCATCTCAATTAAATACCCACCATCATTTTCATACTCGTGAAAAGCCCTACAAATGTAGTGTGTGTGGAAAGTGCTTTTCTACAACATCTGTGTTAAATAGGCATCATAAAATCCATACAGGTGAAAGGCCCTACAAATGTACTCTGTGTGGGAAGTGTTTTTCTACTAAATCTATGTTAAATAGCCATCATAAAATTCATTCGGGTGAAAAGCCGTACAAATGTACTGAGTGTGGGAAGTGTTTTTCCCGAGTGAGTATTTTAAATGACCACAAGATTGTTCATACAGGTGAAAAGCCATACATATGTACTCAGTGTGGAAATTGTTTTTCACAGGAAAGTGCTTTAAATCGCCACAAGATGATTCATACAGGTGAAAAGCCATACACATGTACTCTCTGTGGGAAGTGTTTTTCACAGAAAAGTGCTTTAAATCGCCACGAGATGATTCATACAGGTGAAAAGCCCTACAAATGTACTGAGTGTGGGAAGTGTTTTTCCCACATAGGTGCATTAAATCGCCACAAGATGATTCATGCAGGTAAAAAGCCTTACAAATGTCATCTTTGTGGGAAGTGCTTTTCTACATCATCTATTTTAAATAGCCACCAGAAAATTCATTCAGGTGAAAAACCGTACAAATGTACTGAGTGTGGGAAGTGTTTTTCCCGAGTCAGTATTTTAAATGACCACAAGATTGTTCATACAGGTGAAAAGCCATACACATGTACTGTGTGTGGAAAGCGTTTTTCACAGAAAAGTGCTTTAAATCGCCACAAGATGATTCATACAGGTGAAAAGCCATACACATGTACTCCGTGTGGAAAGTGTTTTTCACAGAAAAGTGCTTTAAATCGCCACAAGATGATTCATACAGGTGAAAATCCATACAGATGTACTGAGTGTGGGAAGTGTTTTTACCAAATGGGTGCATTAAATCGCCACAAGAAAATTCATTCAGGTAAAAAGCCCTACAAATGTCCTCTGTGTGGGAAGTGCTTTTCTACAACATCTATTTTAAATCGCCACAAGAAAATTCATTCAGGTAAAAAGCCATACAAATGTACTGAGTGTGGGAATTGTTTTTCCCGGAAAATTGATTTAAATTGTCACAAGAGGATTCATATAGGTAAAAAGGCCTACTGTTAGTGTACTCGGTGAGGGAAATGTTTGAATACATAAACTAATTTAAATATTTGTCAGCATGTTCTCATGGATGAAGAGCACTACTTTTGTATTTAGTGTTGTAAGTGTCTTAATATAAAGTTTGCCGATGAGTGTATACAGTGCAGGAAACTGAACATCGTGCCAGATAATTCATACAGGTGAAAAGCCCAAAAGAAATGTATTTATTTTGGGATGTGTTTTTCAGAAACAATGCTTTCTGATAAACAAATGACAGACCATTGATGTGGGTCAGTGGGTAGGTTTGTCATTGTTGCATTGTAATTGCCACGAGGTAAAATTCCCAGCGAAAGTCCTCAGTGTGTCTTTTTTTTCCAAAATCTACATTAAACACCAGAGAATTTATAACCATTAAAAACCCTACACGTCTTGAGCTTGGGATTTGTTATTTAACAAAATCTCATTTAAATTTCCACCGGAATATCAATTCAGGGTTGTATATATTCATTCACACACTATGGGAATTGCTTTAAAAAAATAAAAAAATTATTATATTTTAAAAAAATCAAATTTCAATAGCCAGCAAAGATTCAGTTGTGCGCATGAAAATTTAAGATTAAAAATACTAAAATAAATGGCTAAATTAAAGAAATTGCATTCCAGAAAACAAAGAAAATCAGATTGAAGCCCAACTAAAAAGTAAAGTTTTTGTTGAAAAATATCAATACTTTCAGCTGCCCTCAATATTTATGACTGAGATATTTAATATTTGGTTTATAATCTTGGCCAAAAATACTGTAAAATGGAATTTTGTGTGAGTTTGTTTATTGTGGAATGGTCCAAAAATATCCCATATGGTTTTAAGTGATACCAGAAAAAAATCATAATTGTGAGAAGTCATTACCACAGTGGTTCATCATGTTCCTTTCAACAACAGATTAAATTCAGAAACTGAATTAATGTAACCAGTCAGCGTGAGAAGTTTGCTTAGCATGCAAAATGTACTTTTGTAAGTCGCTTTGGTAGAAATCATTTGCTAAATGATGATATTATGAATTAATATTTTTAAGCAACGTCAAATACAATCACCGGCCACTTTATTGGGTACACCTTGCTAGTACCGGGTTGTCTTCTGCTGCTGTAGATCTGCTTCAAGGTTCGACATGTTGTGCATTCAGAGATGTTCTTCTGCATACCTCAGTTGTAACGAGTGGTTATTTGAGTTACTGTTGCCTTTCTATCAGCTCGAACCAGTCTGGCCATTCTCCTCTGACCTCTGCCATTAACATGGAATTTTCGCCCAGAGAACTGCTGCTCACTGGATAGTTTCTCTTTTTTCTGACCGTTTTCTGTAAACCCTAGAGATGGTTGTGCGTGAAAATCCCAGTAGATCAGCAGTTGCTGAAATACTCAAATTAGCCCGTCTAGCACCAACAACCATGCCACGTTCAAAGTCACTTAAATCAGCTTTCTTCCCCATTCTGATGCTTGCTTTGAATTTCAGCAGATTGTCTTGACCGTGTCTACATGCCTAAATGCATTGAGTTGCTGCCATGTGATTGGCAGATTAGATATTTGCGTTAAAAATAAATAAACAAAGCTTTTCTACAGGCTAAAGGGACTTTGCCACAGAGCCTTCTTATCAAAGCACCACTGTACGGTACTGAGTCCTCAAATAAATATTTTGAAACATTTTCCAAGTGTTATGGGGGAAATTTGCACTTGTAATTGATTCTTTTTGTCACCTGCTTTTTTGTCGTAAACTTTTCTTGTTGTTCATTGTATTGTCCCCCCTATGGTGTTCCTTGTTTATGATGTCTTGGATATCATATTTTGCATTTGAAAAACAGCACAATAACTGGGTAAAACTGCAATCCAGTTTTTCTTCAATAATAAGTGTGTTTCCTAGTTTATTCTTTAGAATAAATAATTTCCCATGTAGTCAAGCTCTGATATTTTTGATGATTAAATTGACACCAATGTAAATTGTTTGAAAGAAACAATGTGAAAACTGTTTGCATATACAGTAGTAAGAAACAAGGTAGTATGTATTGCCAACATGTACTCTAGAAATGAACTTGAAAGTACTGGCCTTTTCAGTATTTTTCTGCCAATGTGGAGGCTGCACTGTGTCTCATTATTATACTTCAGTACGTTTTATGTGAGGCTGGGTCTTTGTTTCACTCGTTTTTTTTTTTCTTTTTCTTTGAATTTAGTATTTTAATTGTATATTAAATAATTTTGCATTGTGAATGTGCACATAGAAGGCCTTTATGTTATGTAAATTTCTGTATAAATGCATTTATCATTTTTAAAGCAATGTGTCTTTTGTTTCCTGATTTTCTATCTCAGTTTATATCTGTGTATACTTTTATTCCTGTTGCGCGTCACTCATAACACTAATTGCGCAATAAATAAATTGGAATCATAAAATGTGAATTGTGTTACTCATTTTAAACTGTTTCAATGTGTTTGAGCACGTAAACTTTTTTTTTTTTACAGTAAAAATGTTTTCTGAAAATCATCATCTGAATCAATTACTGGATATTAACATGAATGAACTTCAAGCTTCTTTTATCGAAGTGAATCTTTATTTTGCACGAGAACAAGATTTGTCATCTGCAATATTCAAATGTGGGTGGATGTGTTATAGTTACACCCTTGCAAAAGTTTGTATGGCAAATACATATCTGGTTACATTACATTACAGGCATTTAGCAGACTCTTATCCAGAGCGACTTGCACAACTTTTTTTTTTTGCATATACATTGCATTCATTTATACAGCTATATACTTAAGCACCTTGCTCAAGGGTACAACGGCAGTGTCCTACCTGGGAATCACACCTGTGACATTCCGGTTACTCAGTCACTCAGTGGAGTGGAGTCTGTCCACATGGCAGAGTCAGATAGCCACATGAGGATTCATACTGATGAAAAGATCTACAAATGTACACACTGTGGGAAGTCTTTTTCCCCAAGCAAGTGCATTAAATAGCCACATGATTATTCATACAGTTTAACCTGCAAAACGTGTCCACGTGGGTTTCCTCCCACAGTCCAAAGGTAGGCTAACTGGAGACTCTGCATTGCCCATATGTATGACAGTGTGAGTGAATGGTGTGCGTGCGCTGCTATAGATTGCTGACCTGTCGAGGGTGTATTCCTGCCTCTTGCCCAATGTGTGCTGGAATAGGCTCCTGCACCACCTTTGACCCTGACTAGGAATAAGCGAATGTAGATAATGGATGGATGATAAAGTCAGGAGACACTATCATGTTCAAATATCTGCAAATGTAAAAAAAATTTTAAGGGAGGAAGCTACAATGTCAAGACTGAGATTCTACTATATCTGTTCAAATGCAACATTTATTATGGGGAAAAGAGCTAGGAGTTATGCAGGAACTGTCATTTAAAAGAAAACGCACAATACTGCATCGCACAAATTTGAAGAAAAGGAAAGATTTTCTGATCAGGTGAGAGAGGCTGAATGTAGGTGGATTGTGGAAGGAATATTGGACATGGGGTGGGGGGGGGGGGGGGGGTAAATAGGGCACTTTTATGTTTTCTTAATAACAAACGGTTAGGAAGAGTGGTTTTAAAAGTCAGGATTAAATGACATTAAGTACACTCCGGTACAGTAGGTGGCGGAATGTACCTTCATCGCTGGTTAACGATCCACCACACTGTCAACGAAGAAGAAGACGAACAGGCTGAATTCCGCCAAGCATTTCATGGCTTACATTATTTTTTTACAGTCTGTGGGCTTACACGGATTGTACACCCATCTGGGATCCTTCGCCTCCGAGAATGACATTACATCCAGATCAACAAACGAGTAATAAATAAGTAACTGATTCCCCAACGAATCGGGGTAAGTTCCACCACCCCACTCCCACAATCTTGGTGATTTAACTGTTCTGTTTTGGTTACAAGAAAGCTTCAAATCAGGTTGCATTCTTTTCACTAATGTTTGCGTAAGGCATGTGTTTACTAGTTTGTCGAGTGTTGCTTACATTTTTTAGCATGTTATTATATAATTCATTTCGGAGTTATAAAACGTCCAATGTTACTTCTCTGTGAAATGGTTCATAAAGATCTCTCGCCCAATGAAACTGGCTACAATGGCGTCACTTTGTAAAGGCCCTTACGTTTTTTCATGAAATGGAGCTGGAAAGGGCACAAAACTATGCTGCAGAATCATCGGCATTCCGTAGTCTTTTCTTCCGTCGCTGAGTGAAAGGCGTGATGAGGCCACCCTGCGCACCCTCACCAACATACTCAAGGACAGTCATCCCCCCTGCACTCGGAATTCGCAGTGCCCACGAGTAGAACCAAAAGACATGAACTTTCCTTTATTCTTCGTGCCCTTAAATTGTTTTATAAATGACTCATTTATTCTAGAGATTATGCTCTTAATTTTCTGCTTTTTGCTTACGATGTTGAGCTCTGTTATGTTTGACGCATTTCAGGATTCACTGTTTAAAAACTGTTTCTATGCTGCCCTACCCTGCCTTGTTAAACTTTAATAAATGAAACTTGAGTCCTTGGAAATCATAGAAATCATTACGAATTGGTTTGTATCACCTGTTTGGCTTAGGTGTGTTATAGCCTACACTACAACTGAATTAGGTTTTCAAACTTTTCAGCGTAAGTACCCAGCGACATTAATCGCACCATTGCTTTTAAACTAAACCGTGTCTAGCATGTTGAAAAAGCTCAGTCAAGCTATGGCCACTTAATATTTGGTGCGCGCTGTACATTACTCTTTACGGTAACCCGCCTTCAGGACGAGCCTCCTCAACAGCAGCCGCAAAATCGCCATAGAGTGTCCGGGGCTTTCCAGTGATGCTGCTGGTGGTTTCTGTTTCCAGTTTAAATCTGATGTAGAGTTCTGGCCCCCTTATGCTACTGCCAGACATGTCTTCTCATTCTGAGGCTTTTGAGAAACTGGTTTGTTCCACTGTTCCACAAGAAACATTAAAAAATTACAGGAAGTGACGGTTAAAGTAAAAAACAAACTGTGTTTTTAATATTGATCTGAGGCATCACCCATGGAAAGGAAGGGTTTCCCCCTCACAATGCAAGAGAACCCCTTTGGTCAATCGGGCATCTAGAGGACTGCAGAGTGTCAAGAATGTTCCAGCTGTTGCAAATGGTCCTGTTTGTTTAAGGCTAAATCCTTCCCCCCTTTTCCCTCCAGGAGCTGCACTTCTGCACACTTTTGAGCAGCAGTATGATGCAGGCAGGAGTCTGTCTGAGACAGGACACTGAGACAACACTACCAGAGCTCACAGAGCAGCACAGGATCAGACAGAAAGAAGAGGAACTCAGTGGACTGGAGTCTGTCCACATGGCAGAGTCAGAGACAGAGTGTGCTGCACCAGGACTCAACACACTGGAGCCAGAGTGTGTTACAGCACACAGTGGGGTCAGTGATGTACGTCACACACACTCATCACTTATTAAAACAGAAACTCATCTGGACTCTCCCCAAACTGGGGATCTTATTAAGACTGAGAGCCTAGACAGTGCAGAGCTGCGATGTATAAGCCATATGCATTCTGACCAAACCAAAACAGAGTCTGTTGATGGTGGATATGTTAAGGTAGAACACATCAGTGAATTACAGGATATTAAATATGTTAATATTAAATCAGATCCAATCAAGTATGAATCCAGTGAATGTTTGGTGAGTGATGTCATGAATACTGTGATGAATGGAGCTGCTGTTGGTCACAAAGACCAGACTGAATCAGGGCAATGTGCAGGAGAGCCAAACCGAAACTGTAGAAATGAATGTAACTGTGACATAACCAATGAGAATACTCAGCACAGATTTGTCCTGCAGAACAGTATAAACAGTAGGAAAAAACGTATTGATCGTAAGAAGACAAGCCACAGAAATCAAAGAAAAATTAATATTGGTGAAAAGCGTTACAGGTGTACGCGGTGTGAGAAGTATTTTTCACAGAAAAGTACTTTAAATTCGCACATGAGGATTCATACAGGTGAAAAGCCCTACAAATGTACTGAGTGTGAAAAGTGTTTTTCGCAAAAAAGTTCTTTAAATTCCCACAAGAGGATTCATTCAGGTGAAAAACCCTTCAAATGTTCTGAGTGTGGGATGTGTTTTTTCCAAATTACTGTTCTAAATGACCACAAGATGATTCATTCAGGTCAAAAACCATACAAATGTACTCATTGTGGGAAGTGTTTTACACAGAAAAAAGCTTTAAATCGGCACAAGATTATTCATACAGGTGAAAAGCCATACAGGTGTACACAGTGTGAGAAGTGTTTTTCACAGAGAAGTAACTTAAATATCCACATGAGGATTCATACAGGTGAAAAACCCTACATATGTACTGAGTGTGGCATGAGTTTTTCCAGAATATTTAATTTAAATCGCCACCAGAGTATTCATACAGCATCCATGATAATTAATTCAAGCAAAAACCTAAACCTAATTTCTTTCAAATGAAGACAATTCGCAGAAGTAAAAGTGAAATTAATACAAGTGAAAAGCCACACAGGTGTACACAGTGTGTGAAGTGTTTTTCATGGAAGTGTTTATTAAATAATCACACAAGGATTCATACAGGTGAAAAACCCTACGAATGTACTTGGTGTTTTTTTCCAAACAAGTGCATTAAATAGCCACAAGATGATCCATACAGTAGAAAAGCCCTTCAAAAATACTCAGTTTAAGTAGTGCTTTAATGCAAAATGTGAGTCAATTAGCCATCAGATTAGATTAGATGATATTCATAATTTAGGCAGAAATAAGTTGCCACAAATGCTATTATCTTGGTGAAAAATGTGTTCTTCAGTGCGAAATGAAAGACTGCACTGTGAGATTACGTATATAGTGAGTAAACCTATACATGTCCTGGATCATAAACTACTAGATCATATGTATGCAAAATCTGTGGGTGATATGCAGAATTACTAAAGGTCTATGATGCACTTTTAAGCAACATACCCTGGTGTCCCTTAGTGTTTCCAAATCTCTCCAAAATATTTAAATTGTACATTGCAGTAAATCATAACATAATCATATTTACTACAAATCAACTGTTTTGAAGGCTGTATAAGTCTGTTTGTTGTAGAAAAGTTTAAAATTCACACCTGGTTTCAAGTGACACCTTGGAAAATCATAAATGTGAGAGGTTATAAGCACATTTCAAAACCACTATTTCAGAAGCTAAATGAGAATATCCCATGCATCTTTTCTATAGGCCTTATTATCAAAGCACCATGATACGATAGTGAATTCTGCCCTTTTCCCAATACATTGTCAAGTGAAAATTTGTACTTGTAAGGAATTATTTTTGTGACCTGCGGTTTTGCAGCAAACATTTCCTCGCTTTGTAGTAGCGCAGTATATATTTCCGCTCTAGTTTTCCTTGGCAGTTATATTTTGGAAAGGCATTTGAAAAACAGCACAATGATTGGGGCAAACAGAGATCCAATTTTTCTTCAGTAGCAACTGTGTAAACATTTATTCTTTTGAAAAAGTAATTTCCGAAGTCTGAAAGTTGATATTTGTGTATGATGAAATTGACACCAGTGTAATTTGTTTGAAAGAACCAATGGGTAAACTGTTTGTATACACTGTAGAAAAACATGGTAAACATGTATTGCCAACTTGTATTCTGAGAAGGAACATGACACTACTAGCCTTTTCTGTTATTAATTGACTATGCTAGAGGCTGTAATGTGTATGCCAGCTAAAGCTGATCATTAGACTTCAGCCAGTATGTTTTTATCTCAGGTCAGTTTAGGATCTTCGTTTCACTATTTTTCAATGTTATATATGAATTGTGTGTAGAATAATTTTGCATTATGTACACATACCAAGGCCTTGCCGTGGCAATTTCTGTAGAAACTTTGTCTGTGCCTGTATATGTATTTTTCATTGATTTCTGCTTTAGTCCTTGTTTATTTGGAAATGTTGTTTATTTCCTGCCACACAGAACTCATAACAATATTTGTGCAAGAAATAAATATGACTCGTATTTAGAGTAAATAGTATTAATACTGTTTAACTTGTTCAATATGTCTGAACATATTTTTTTTAATATGATAAATGTTTTCTAAAACTCATCATCTGATTCAGTTACTAGATTTTCTGTGGAATCCATTTTGGGCTTCTTTTAGTTGAATTTTTTTATTTACTTAGAGTAAGGTTTGTAGTCCCCAGTATTCAAATGTGGGTGGACATGTGGTAGTTACACACAATCAAATGTTCCTACAGTAAACGGATTGAGACTCATCAGATTCTCCCTACCTTCAGATTAGTTCATTTGACATTTGCTCAGGAGCAATTTTCCATTGGTGGCAAATGTCAACACTGATTTATAATAATAGTTGACACATTTTAACCAATGGTAACTCACATTTACAAGAACATTAACATTCATTGTCATCGGTTGCAGCCTAAGTGAGTGGTGGTTGCGAGAGAGGGATGGTGACTTTGGTAAATGGTAAATGGTAAATTGACTGCATTTATATAGCGCTTTTATCCAAAGCGCTTTACAATTGATGCCTCTCAATCGCGAGAGCAGTCGGTCTTACCTCCTGAGCTATGTCTCCTCCCCTGTGTCTTTGGTAAATTTGCATCACTCTAGACTAATATGTGTCTACCAATGGTATTGAGACAACTAGAAGTTCATTACAGTTACTGTACCTGCAGATTATTTACATTACATTACAGGCATTTAGCAGACGCTCTTATCCAGAGCGACTTACATAGCATCCATTTATACAGCTGGATATATACTGAAGAAATTCCAGTTAAGTACCTTGCTCAAGGGTACAACGGCAGTGTCCTTACCTGGGAATCGAACCTGGGACCTTTCGGTTACAAGCCCAGTTCCTTACCCACTGTGCTACACTCCGTCCAGTATTTATCTCACGTGGTCAAAGTGCAGACTCAGAGATTTTATTAAAGTATTCTTATAAATTTTGGATTCACCATGTAGTAATTACAAAAAAAAAAATACAAATTTTTACACTATGTATAAAAATGACTAATTACTAGTAATGTTTATATGTAGTCCCACATTTCAGTGTTTTAGACAAATTAACATAATGTCAAATAAAAGAGTCATGTTTTGTATTTGGTTGCATATCCTTTGCATGCCATGACTTCCTGATGTCTGTGACCTATCAACATCATCAGAGTCTGGATATCTTATTGTCAGGTTGTCCTACAAGCGATACAAAAACTCTGCATTTGAATGGATCTCTATGGGAATTGGGGGTGGGACTAGATTCAGCTGTAATTTATGCTGATACAGTATCAAACACATTTGTTGGCCGAATGGCTTTAAGTCATCAAGGGTCCAAGGTATCAAATGAGCCTCAAACCACCGTGCTGCTGCCAGATATGCAGTAGATACTACAAGCATTGTTTCTCCTGATTAATTTACATTACATTACAGGCATTTGGCAGATGCTCTTATCCAGAGCGACGTACAACAGTGTATAACCATAACCAGGAACAAGTATGACTAAACCCCTAGAGAGAAGTACCGGTCCAAGTGCAGGGAACAACCGCATAGTTCAACTTGGACCCTGATGGTTAAACTGATTAACACTAACAATGAGAACGGCAACAACGCAATCTATGGAAAAAATACAAGTAGTCGTTAAGACAGTTAATGCACCTAAGTCACCTACGAAACAGCTGCCTAGTTACAACCCTAAGTTTAGTCATTTACGGGGGGAAGGGAGGGATGGGGAGAGGTGCAGCCTGAAGAGGTGAGTCTTCAGTCGTCGTTTGAAATGGGTCAGTGTCTCAGCTGTTGTGACCTCCACAGGGAGGTCATTTCACCATCGTGGGGCCAGAACAGACAGGAGACGTGTTCTGGAATTTTCCTGTTGAACTCAATAGAAAAAAGGAGGAGAAACAATGCTTGTAGTATCTACTGCATATCTATCTCTCTAGGGTTTTCGACACACTTGTTCCTGGTTATGGTTATACACTTTGTTGTACGTCGCTCTGGATAAGAGCATCTGCCAAATGCCTGTAATGTAATGTAATGTAATCTGGCATCCTTTCATTACATAGTAACAGCTGGGATGTGGCAACCCATATGCCACCTATGCCATTTTGCACAGATTACATCACAGATCTAGGTATTAATGTTTCCCCCAGGCTGTCAGAGCTGTTTGGACTCAATTTCACCCCACTACTCAAAACAATAAATGATGACCTCCACCGTTGGATGAACCTACCGCTATCTATTTTGGGCAGTACAGCTACTGTTAAAATGACAATACTTCCTAAAATAAATTACCTACTTTCAACGATTCCAACCCCACCCACCCTCACCTGGTTCAAATCTCTAGATTCAATCATCTCCAAACTCTACTGGAAAAACAAGACACCAAGCATTAAACTGGCCACTCTGCAAAACCCCAAAACACAAGGAGTACTGGAAGCTCCACATTTTTACCATTATTCTCTGGCAAATCAGCTTCAGTATATATACAAATGGATTCACCCCAATCAATCTGATAACACATGGTTAGATATAGAACAAACAGTATGTAGAGACATCCAGATCTCAGATATACAATTTTTTAGTCAAACTATCAAACACCATTCTTGTTTCAAAATGGTAACAATAGCTGCAACTCTGACAGCCTGGTGGAATTTCCACAAACATCACCTTTGCACCAACTAATTTTACTCCCATATGGAACAATCCTGACTTTCTAAGTAACAAGAAACCACTCAATTTATGCACATGGACTGAAAAAGGCATCACACATCTTAAACATATCTTCTATAATAATTCCTTGGCTTCATTCTCCCACTTGGTCCAAAGTTACGGCATCGGAAACAAACAATTTTTGGAATATTTGCAAATAAAATCATCCATTCAATCCAACTTTAACATTATGGCCACCAATCTAGATCTTCCTCCCTCAGCTTCAGATTTAATTAACATCCCTTCCCCGAAGAAACTCCTTTCCAAAATATATAAAATAATATCACAGTCTGATAAAACACTAGCCATACCATCAAGGAAATGGGAAATAGACCTTTCTTTTACCTCTGATCCCGGCTTCTGGAACCAAATTTGCAAAAACATCTGCTTCATGACCAAAAATGCCAACCGACAATTTATACAGTTCAAGATATTCCTCAGATTTCACGTCACTGGGCAAAAAATGTTTAAAATGGGATTCGCATCAGAAATTTGTTCACACTGCACACAAAACAACCCAGATAGCTATGTTCATGCCACCTGGCACTGCACACAAAACAACCCAGATAGCTATGTTCATGCCACCTGGCACTGCACACAAAACAACCTAGATAGCTATGTTCATGCCACCTGGCACTGCACACCCATTTAACTCACTCTGCTTGTTAGGAGATATTTTAACAATCAGTTTGAACAAAACAAACATTAGATTACTCCTCGTGGCCCTAACTATCGCCAAGAAAACTATCCTCATGTACTGGAAATCGAGGAGCACCATACATATGGCACATTGGAAAAACTTACTCATAGATTACATCTCCATGGAAAAGTTATCCACCTCCATCAATAACACTGCAACAGAACCCCACCCTATCCGGTCATCCCTCATTGATTTCTTACAAACCTCATTCCTCTAACTTGTTGTTTTTCTTGCCTGTCTACCAACCATAGTTTGAAAACACTCACTATACTTATTTACTCATTCATCCACTCATTACTTTTTTTCAAATCAGAAATGACACATTCTTAATTTGTATTCAGTTTTGTTTATTGCAGTCCGTTTCAGAAGGGTCCTAAACTCACCAAGCTTCCCCCAATATTCATAATATTCGTAATATTTAACAACCATTCTTTTGTCGATTAAAATATTTCTAGGACAATTAATATAACTATTTGATATTATTGTAATTATCATTTTTAGTATTATATATCTGTCATTTATTTCCCCCACACTCAGTCCATACACACACTCGCACACACACACACACCCACACACACAGACACAGTCATCCTTGACAACACTGATACTAACCACATTCATAGCAAACTGCTTAAAATGGTTTTGTTTATTATATACCCCCAGTTTATTTGTTAATATATTGTTATATACTCCCCAGTTTGAACCCATGTTGTATTCCTCAGTTTGCTTTTGCCCCTTTTGTCTTTGTTGTTTGTCTTTGTCTTACTTTGTACAATCCCTTTCATTTGTTTAGGTGTCCCTGTACTTGTCTCCACTTGTTTGCTTACCAGTTTATTGTACAATAAAATAAAAAAAATAATTTGCTTGTAAAAAAAAAAAAAAAGGTTTAATATGTATTCTGACACAGCAGTTTTGTGCAGGCAGATTTCTCAGTTCAACCCTTTTCTGCATTGATGAGTCAAGCACAGCCTCATACTTGTTCAAGCACAGGTGTGCCCATGTATGCAGGTGCTTGCACTGTGATACAAAACAATGTGGACCAAACTGGAATTTAAAAAATCTTTATCTTCATCTGTGGGACTCGCTTTTACGCTGTCACACTTTTTCGGTGTGAAGAAATTTGAAAAGTTTAAAAGTCTTGCCCAAAATAATTTAATTTGGCCAGAGTATACTCATAGCTTTGAATGGAGTTCAATGGGGAAATTAGATTTTTGACACCAGGGGCTTACTAAACTGCAATACCTCGAGTAACCACTGGAGTCTGCGGGCTTCGCTGGGAATGGCAATCCCTGGTCCCTGGGCCACAACGCACGCCTGAAATCGATTTTGCATAACTCAAAGCATCCCGCGGTCGCATGCATACCTACGGTATTCTTCTGGCCGAATTGGACGCACCCATCATGTTTGCCTTTGGGATGGTCATCAGCAACTGGTAAGTTTATCATGTGAACAATACACATGTATGCCAAGATGTCATAAAGCTGGACCAATGAGATTGCCCACTGCAAGACATACAGTAAATAATGAAAGCCAGGCATGAACTCTGCAGTGTCTTGACATTAGCGTAAAAAAGTACATTAACCACCCAGAAATGGAATAACGCTCATGCCCTCACCAGACTGGGCAACTCTGCTTAAGCACATTATGATAGATAAATAAGTTATATTTGTGTTTTTAATGTAAGGCTATAGTTACGATTAACCTGCTACATTGTTGCTATTGAAACCACATTGATAAGCAGGGGTAGTAAAGCAGAAAGCAATGACACATTGTAGGACATAAGAATTTATATGGAAATGTACAAGGCATAAAGGCCTGGCATGCGCATATACTGTACAAAATGTACAATTATTTCATATGCAACTCGTATACAACTGTGAAAAATAAAGAGTGAAACAAAGATCCTCAACTGAGATAAACCATATTGTCTGAAGTCTAATAATCATCTGCAGCTGACATACACATAACAGCCACTAAGCTAGCAGTAAAAGAACTGAAAAGGACAGTACTGCAAAGTTTTCACAATACATGTTGGCAAGGCACAACCATGTATCTTTCTACAGTATATGCAAACAGTTTCCACATTGTTTCTTTCAAACAACTCAGACAAGTGTCAATTTCATCATCAAAAAAAATAATAATAGCTGTCAGACTACAAGGAAATGTAAATGGTTAAATGGTCAGATTAGTCATTAAAGAAAATGTGATGCCAGTTTGCCCCAGACATTGCACTGCTTTTCAAATGCCCGTCCAAAATATGCTCAGCAAGGAATACCACAGACAAACTATACACTGCACTACTATGCTAAAGGAGAGGTGTCCTACAAGACAACATGTTTAGTTAAGTTTATTTGACAAAATTAAAAAAACATGTATCAAAAAACTTGCATGTGAAGACATTGTCAAGGAAAACATGAAAAGGTCCTGGACTTATTTCCATCGTGGTCCTTGATGTTCCATAGGTAACAAGAAGAATTCATTGCAAGCGGAGATTTCCACTGGAAAAATTCTAAATTTTACTTGAGGAGTCAGGAGTCAGTACCCTGTAGTGGTGCTTTGAAAAGGTTGTGTGGAAAAGCCCCTATAGCCTGTAGAAAGGCTGTATGGTTTTTCACCAGAATGATTTTTCTGCTTGAAACTTTAACGTACAGTGAGCTCAATAATGTTCACGACAAGAGACATTTTTAACGTGATTCGGCTCTGAGCTCACCCCGCGCACCTACCCTAGGACATGGCTCTCGATGGCTGCAGCTGATCCTGCTGTGGCAGCCGGTGCTCACGGTATGTCCAGATGGTCTAACTGGGGCAGTGCACTGGACAGTGACGGTGACTCCTTGCCAGTCCAAGCAGCAGGATCTCGAAAATGGGTGGTGAGATGGGAGCAGGGTGACCTGAGTGAACATAATGAACCATTGTGCCTACAACTTCTCACATTTATTACTTTCCCTTGTGTCACTTTAAACCTTTCTACAATGAACAGACTCATACAGCCTGCCATCATAAAGGATGTTTGGTGAAGATTTAATATAAATTTAAATTATGAAAATTAACAAACCTTCCACTAAGTACATATAAAAGGCCATTTTTTCAGATGATTTATTAAAAATAAAAAGCATTTCGGCACAATTTATCAGGTGTTGGAAGCACTCCCTACACAAAGTACATCACAAAGTTTGCATTCATAAAATACTTCCCACAATTAGAATTTCTCAAGCTTTTCACCTGCATGAGCTTTATTGTCATCATTAAAAATAAATTATTTATTGAAAAACTAAGGCCATATGAAAAGCTTTACACCTGCAGTGATTCTTTGGTGGCAGCACAAATTATATTCCTGGAAAACACACTTCCCACACTGAGGTAGGTAGGGTTTTTCATCCAAATAAATGAAATTAAATTAGATTTTCTGGAATAAATTTCTTCCTACTCTGGGGACACTGGGGCTTTTCGTCTGTATGTGCTGGTGATTTTAATGACTGGCTTTGAAAAGCACTTTCCACAGTATATACACATGGAGGGATTCTCCCTTGAATAAAATTTCATTAATAACACATCCCTCACTGTGTACATATCTAAGACATTTCACCTTTATGAATTTTCTGGTGTTTAATTAAAAAAAAAAAAAACAGTTGATATTTGTTGGGCTTTTTCTGTATGAATCTTGTGGCAATTTAAAGCATGTATTTGTGAAAACCTCTTCACACATTGAATACAGGCCTATTCACCTGCAGGAATTGTCTGGTGGAATTTTTATTTTTTTTTCTATAAAAACACATCCCACTCTCTGTACACTCAGGGACATTCATCTGGATGAAGTAGGGTATTTTGCAGTAAAATATTTCTCAGTAAAACCTCACACTGAATACATATGTAGAGCTTTCCATGCACATGAACATGCTGATGGAAATTAATGAGATTATGTATCAAACCCTTTCCCACACTAATTGGAGGATTTTTCGCCTTCATGAATCATCTTGTGGTGATACAGAGTGCCTCGCTGGGAAAAACATTCCCCACACTAAGAACATTTGAAGGGCTTTTCACCTGTATGAATATTCTGGTGGCTATTTAAAGTATAAATGGAAGAAAGGCACTTCCCACACTGAGAACATGTATAGGGCTTTTCACCTGTATGAATTTTCTGGTGCTTATTTAAAGTATAAATGGAGGAAATGGACTTCCCACAATGAGAACATTTGGAGGACTCATCAGCTGTATGAATTCTCTGGTGGGCATTTAAATTACATGTTTTGGAAAAACACTTCCCACACTGAGAACATTGGTAGGGCTTTTCACCTGTATTATTGTCAGGTGTGTTTTTAAACATTTACCGCAAGCAATTAGAGCAATACACTATTGCAATCACCTTTGTATATTTTATGAGGTTAATTGTGATATTTGTGTCATGTCAATAATGTTAGCATTGGAGCTAACAAGAAATAACCCAGATAGCCAGTGACTCCAGAATGGATCTGTGCCAAGTCCAGCCCAGCAATGCTATGGCCAGAATTGGCACAGATCCAGTCTGGAGTCACTGGCTATCTGGGAAGGTTATTGTGCTCAGGGCAGCTTTGCCCTGTCAGTCATACACAAACCATAACAACCACACAAAGTTACCATTTGATATATTGCTCTCAACCAGGTTTAGGCTATTCTGCATCACTCGGGAATTCATACAGTTCTAGTATCGGCCAAAGCTTTTGATGGTAGAACAGTAGAAATTACATGGCCATTGTTTCCCATAAGCCAGTCATTTGTATTCCTTTCCCTAATACACATCAATATATCAAGCACAATATTACATACTCATAAAACTAGATGCAGAAATGGTTTAAAAGGGTGTTCAAATAACCACTCTGGGGTATATTAAAGTTGAAATTGGAAAATTATGTTTTGAAGATTCATGAGAAGCTGTGCCTCAAGACCAGTGATGTCATTGAACCTGATCAACCTAACATTAACCCTGATGAAGATCTACAGGTTCCTCACCATGATGCCCCAGGCTGATGGGAACTCCTGGAAATCATAACTGAAATACATGAAAACAAAACCAAATGACATTTTCACCACCATTTTCTCAAATAATTAAAAATATTAGTCTATTGGTTGCATCTTCTTTTAGTGGTGTTTCTTGTCTTTTTCTGCCTCCTTCTGTATGAAATCCAGTACCCCCTCAGTTGCAAATCTCCTATTGACTGGTGTTGGCTGGAGGGTTCAGGTGAAGGACGTGTTTTGGGCTGGAGGGGCTGGTGAGGGATTAGCAATTAACGGGCTGGGGAGCTAGTGGAATATGATGGTGCAAGGGCTGAGTAACATGAGGGTGTAGGGGTTGTGGAACATGAGGGTGCAGGGGTTGCGGAACATGAGGGTGCAGGGGTTGAAATTCTACATTTCATCTCTGATTCTTTTGGACTATTCTGCTGTCTTTTGATTTCTGCATTTTGGATTACTTTATGGACTGCATTAATATAGCGCTTTTATCCAAAGTGCTTTACAATTTATGTCTCTCATTCACCCATTCACACAAACACTCACACTCACACTCACAGACCAACGATGAAAGGCTGCAAGGCTGCAAGGCATGCAAGGTACCAATCAGCTCGTTGGGAGCAGTTAGGGGTTAGGTATCTGGCTCAGGGACACTTCGACACACCCAGGGCGGGGGATCAAACCAGCAACCCTCCGACTGCCAGACAACCGCTTTTACCACCTGAGCTATGTCGCCCCACTTTGGGAAAAAAGCTGTGGTTTGGTATTTTCTCTCATTAAATTATGTGACTGTCCATGTCTGTAACCTTTGCTAATTGTTTTAAAGTAGTTGAACCTCATCTTTAGATTAGACGTGAGTATTTTTTGTCACTTAAACTTCTTAATTTTCATCTGGTTGTGAGTTGTACTATTCGATAAAGGTTGATCCAAACAGTTTGCTCTGCCTATAAAATAATTGGACGATTTAACTGATAATTATCTTTGAAAATAATTACCAAATTAAATCAAATAAATATTTTTTACATGTTGGGTAAGTGAGGTGTTTTAACGGTTGATGCACTTGTGTTTGGTATTCAGAGTGCCACACATCAAACAAGGTTTTAACAGTTAAAAATGCTCAGAAAATTAAACATATTTCAATTAATCCTCACCTTGCTGACAGGAGGAATGTAAAGCAGGAATTAAACTACATTTACAAACAGGGGTGGTAAAGCAGGAAGCAAAGTAAATTTATTTCATACACAATTCATATAGGGTGAAGTGTTCAGGAATGCACAGCAGGAATTGAAACTAAATTCATTAACACATTACAGCCTCTACATTGGCAGTAAAACAACTGAGAAAGCCAATACCGTTAAGTTCGTTTTATGATACATGTTGGCAAGACACACAACCATGTTTCTTACAGCAGTATATACAAAGAGTTTTCGCATTGTGTCTTTCAAAAAAGGTACACTGGAGTCAGTTTCATCGTCACAATATATCAGCAATTGGACTCCAAGGGAAATTACTTTTTCTAAAAAAAGAAATGGTGAAACACTCGTTATTAAAGAAAATGGGATTCCAGTTTGCCCCAGCTATTGTGCTGTATTTCAAATGCCTCTCAAAAATACAATCACCAAGGAAAACCACAGGGCAATGATATACTGTGCGACTATACAGCAGGAAAGGTTTGTTACAGAAGGCAGGTCACAAAAAGAATTAATTACAAGTGCAAAATTCCACCTGAAAACTTACTGGTAAAAATCCTAAATTTGAAAGTTTATTTGAGGAGTCAATACCCTATAGTGGCACTTTGAGAAGAAGGCTCTGTGGAAAAGTCCCTTCAGCTTGTATAAAAACTGTGGTTTTTCACCAGAACAATTTAACTTCTGGAAATTTTTATATATAGGCTAGATTCAATTAAATAATGTGGCCTGAAATTATAAAGGTTCATAATACGAAAAGAAAACATTTGCATGTGTGAAGAAATAAAAATTTGTAAAAAATAAAAAATAAATTAAAAAAGTAGCATTTATTGTTGATACTGAAAAAAATGCCTTTTTTTTTTTTTTTTAACATTGGGCATTTTACCTGTATATAGACCTTGGCAAGTTAAAGCATGTGTTGTCAAAAACACTTCCCACACTAAAAAATGTTTGTAGGGAATTTCACCTGTATGAATTCTCCAGCAGAAAGTTCAGTTATGTTTTCTGCTCTATGTACACGTACAGGGCTGTTCATCTGTGTGAAGTCTCTGAATTATATTTTGCATTAAAACATTTCCCACACTGACCGCACTAATTGCGGGCCTATTCACATGCAACATCATGTTGTAGCGATGCAAAGCACATGTTAAAGAAAAATCAGTTCCCTCACTGAATACATGTTCGTGGCTTTTCACTTGTATGAATTAACTTCATGCATTTTAAAAAGCTTGTTCTGGAAAAGCACTTCCCACACAAAATACCACTATAAGGCTTTTCCCCTGAATGAATCCAGTTAAGGTAATTTAAAACACCTGCCATACTGAATTCATTTGAAGGGATTGTCACTTGTATGAATCACCTTGTGGCAATTTCAATAATTTATTTGGGAAAAACACTTCCTACACTCCGTAGGACTTTTTACCTGTATGAAATGTCTTGTGTTGATTGAAACGATATTTGGTATTAAAACACTGTTCGCACTCACTACATTTGAAGGGCCTTTCACCTGAATGAATTATCTTGTGTGTCTTTAAATGATATTTTGTATTAAAAGACTTCCCACACTCACTACACCTGTATGGCTTTTCCCCTGTATGAATCCTCTTGTGGATATTTAAATTAGATTTGGAATTAAAGCACTTCCCACACTGAGAACATTCGTAGGGTTTTTCTCCTGTATGAATTCTCAGGTGTCTATTGAAACTAGATTTGGATGTAAAGCACTTCCCGCACTGAGAACACTTGTAGGGCTTTTCACCTGTATGACTTGTCAGGTGTGTTTTTAAACCAGATTTGGTATTAAAACACTTCCCACACTGAGAACATTTGAAGGGCTCATTACCTGTATGAATTATCAGGTGGGCATTTAAATTAGATATTCTGCCAAAGCACTTTCCACACTGAGAACATTTGTAGGGCTTTTCACCTGTATGAATTCTCAGGTGTCTATTTAAACCAGATTTATAATTAAAGCACTTCGCACACTGAGAACATTTGTAACACTTTTCACCTGTATGAATTCGCTGGTGGGAATTGAAATGAGATATTGTGGAAAAGCACTTCCTACACTGAGAACATTTGTAGGGCTTTTCACCTGTATGAATTTTCAGGTGGCTATTTAAAGTATATATGGAGGAAAGACACTTCCCACAATGAGAACATTTGTAGGGCTCATCACTTGTATGATATCTCTGGTGGACATTTAAATTAGACGTTGAGGAAAAACACTTCCCACACTGAGAACATTTGTAGGGCTTTTCACCAGTATGAATTGTCAGGTGTGTTTTTAAACCAGACTTGGTATTAAAACACTTCCCACACTGAGAACATTTGTAGGGCTCATCACCTGTATGAATTCTCTGGTGGGCATTTAAATTAGATATAGTGGCAAAGCACTTCCCACACTGAGAACATTTGTAGGGCTTTTCACTTGTATGAATTCTCAGGTGTCTATTTAAACCAGATTTGGAATTAAAGCACTTCCCACACTGAGAACATTTGTAGGGCTTTTCACCTGTATGAATTGTCAGGTGTGTTTTTAAACCAGATTTGGAATTAAAGCACTTCTCACACTGAGAACATTTGTAACGCTTTTCATCTGTATGAATTCGCTGGTGGGAATTTAAATTAGATTTTGAGGAAAAACACTTCCCACACTGAGAACATTTGTAGGGCTTTTCACCTGTATGAATTTTCAGGTGGCTATTTAAAGTATATATGGAGGAAAGACACTTCCCACAATGAGAACATTTGTAGGGCTCGTCACTTGTATGAATTCTCTTATGGACATTTAAATTAGATGTTGAGGAAAAACACTTCCCACACTGAGAACATTTGTAGGGCTTTTCACCTGTATGAATTGTCAGGTGTGTTTTTAAACCAGATTTGGAATTAAAGCACTTCTCACACTGAGAACATTTGTAACGCTTTTCACCTGTATGAATTCGCTGGTGGGAATTGAAATGAGATATTGTGGAAAAGCACTTCCCACACTGAGAACATTTGTAGGGCTTTTCACCTGTATGAATTCTCTTATGGACATTTAAATTAGATGTTGAGGAAAAACACTTCTCACACTGAGGACATTTGTAATGCTTTTCACCAGTATTAGTTGCACCATTATTTCTACAAATTATATTTTTTTTACAGAAATTCAAAAGGCTTTGGTTTTTACTTGAATTATTTATCTTGTGTTCAGTTATCACATCCATTCCCTGGAAATCATTATGTTTGTTGGTATTGTTTGTAATCTTCTGGACAATTCTGGTGTGACCACTTTCAGTGATCATTTCACAGTGATGATTTACATCCACATATTTGGTAGGCACATCATTAATTTCTTTTTTACAGTTGGGTTCTGACTCTCCGGCACATTGCCATGGTTCAATCTGGTCTTTGTGATCAACTGCAGCTTCACTTACCACAGTATTCATCAGATCACTCACTATACTTTCACTGGATTCACACTTCATTTCACACGTTTTAATATTAACACATTTAATATCAAGCAAGCCACCAATGTGTTCTGTCTTAAGATATCCTCCATCATCAGTCTCGGTTTTGATTTGGTTAGGCTGCAGACGGGTTACATATCGCAGCTCTTTATTGTCTATGTTCACAGTCTCAAAAAGATCTCCAGTGTGGGTGGAGCCCAGATCAGTTTCTGTTTTAATCAGTGGTGTGTGTGTGTGGTGTACATCACTGACCCCACAGTGTGCTGTAACACACTCTGGCTCCAGTGTATCGAGTCCTGGTGCAGCACACACTGTCTCTGACTCTGCCATGTGGACAGACTCCAGTCCACTGAGTTCCTCTTCTTTCTGTCTCATCCTGTGCTCCTCAGTGAACTCTGGTAGTGTTGTCACAGTGTCCTGTCTCAGACAGATTTCTGCCTGCATCATACTGCTACTCAAAGGTGTGCAGAAGTGCAGCTCCTGGAAGGAAACAAGGGAAGGTATGTAGCCTTAATAAAACAGGTCCTACTGAAGCAGCTCACACATTCTTTAAATTCTGCCTGACTGACTACAGTGGACACTCTTGCATTACAAGCTGGGAGAAACCATTCGATCGTCCCTGATTGATACCTTATGTCAATTTCATAAGAACAATTTAAACAAACAGCCTCTATGTTTGCCTTTTTTCTTGTTATCTTATGGAATAGTGGCAGAAAACCTTCTGAAGTGACTCAGAATGTGAAGACTGGGCTGGCCATAGCACAAGGTGGTCAGAACACTGGTCTGCATCAGATTTATGGTGGAATTGGTGTACACTAGCAGCATCACTGGATGCCCCTGGACACTTGATGTGGATTTTGAGGCCGCTGCTCTAGGGGTTCATCCTAAAGATTTTGGGGTGCTGTCGTTTGCTGGCTGACCAGGTCCAGCTCAGGTTACCCTGCTCCCATTTAACCACCCCCATTTCTTTTTGAGATGTTGCTGCCTGGACTGGCAAGGAGTCACCCATCACTGTCCAGTGCACTGCCCCAGTTAGACCATCTGGACATACCATGAGCACTGGCTGCCATAACAAAATCAGCTGCAGCCATCGAGAGCCATGTCCTAGGGTAGGTGCGCGGGGTGAGTTACTGTACGTCTGTGGCTAACAGCGGCCCTTCTGTACAGGGGGAGGGTTCGCACACCCTGGCTACCTGTGGCCACAGGCTCGCCTAAGTGGCTCCAGTCAGCCCACAGTCACCAAGCAGCTAATGGCTGGGCAGCCTCTAACTCTGCTGGGCTGCTAGCCAGCATTAGGGCAGCGAGCCTGAGAGCAGCTGCTGGTTCATGCAGCATTACCCACTCATGGAAAAAGCTCTTTCAATTAAACATTCAATCAAGGACTTAGAGATCAAGAAGAAATCCATTCTTCAGTATGATTTACAGCATTGAGAAAGTACCCTTTTACAAGGATCTACCATTATGTGTGAATGTGTCCTGTCTTGATGCAGTACTTGTCCCCTTGTCCCAATGACTGTAAGCTTAGGGTTGTAACTAGGCTGCTGTTTCGTAGGTGACTTAGGTGCATTAACTGTCTTAACTACTACTTGTATTTTTTCCATAGACTGCGTTGTTGCCGTTCTCGTTGTTAGTGTTAATCAGTTTAACCTTCAGGGTCAAAGTTGAACTATGCGGTTGTTCCCTGCACTTGGACCGGTACTTCTCTCTAGGGGTTTCGTCATACTTGTTCCTGGTTATGGTTATACACTTTGCTGTACGTCGCTCTGGATAAGAGCATCTGCCAAATGCCTGTAATGTAATTGCTGACAAAATGCTAAATCGGTATCAATCAACTCCTAGTCTGGACGAACGCATGTACTTTCTGGGGCAAAAGAGAGGAGTCTCTGTCGGTGGGAGCCCCACCCCCACTCCCTCTGTTCCGTGTGTGCTGCAATCTAAAGTTCCTCAAAATGTTCCTAGTTCCGGGGTATAGTTCCTGCGGTGTAAACGCGGCTTAAGTCCCGACTGAAAGACACCAGAGAAACGGAAAAAGCTATCGACCTAACCCAAATTATCTCCTAAAACCAGAATAATGGACAAATTCGAAAAAGATTTTAATTCTGTTATATCAAAGACTTGCCAAATACATAGCGTGACTTCGTTGAAGGACCTTCAGTGCGTATGTTTGGATTCGCTGTTATCGAACAGAGATGTACTCGCTTGCTTGCCTACAGGATTTGGCAAAAGTTTAATTTTTCAAGGGTGGCCTACGGTATGCAGTCAGCTATCAAATAAATACCCAGAAAAATGGCCAGAAGAAGCACAGGTTTTGATTGTATTGGTTATAACAGGCAAACAATCATTTACCACAAATAGTGGCGAACTGACGCGGGTCTATGGAAAAGGTTTGGCTCCGGTAATGTTTTCCGGTGCATGTTTCAGACCACGCCTGGCCAAAACACTCCGATTGGTATGTAAAATACAACTATCCTAGGAAGGCTGCCTCCTTCGTTCATGCCTAGAACGTCAAGACATCGGCCAGGACGTTTAACCAAGTGAAAAAGAGACTGGCTCGCGAGGCTAATCAACTCCTAATCTCGCCATGCTGTATTATTCTCCTGTAGTTATAGGATGTCAAGTATTTACTTTTTTGCCAGATCACATCAGAATTCCATTGCACCATTTAGTTTACAAGCATAGGTGGGGACGCGCATAATGCGGCTGGCTACTTAACTGAAAAGTAATTAGAGCCTAACCACCTCAATTTTGTAGTGAAGACTGTAACAGGCAATGCCACCCAATAGGCTTATTTCTGGGATTTCCACGTTCCCCACAGATAAATTTCCGGCAGCGTCATACAAGGTTACGACATTGTCGTGCACATCATTGGGCGAGATTTTTAACTCTTTGTAATGGTACTGGCAATCTCATAAAGAAGTAACGCTGTACCAGTACGAAGCTTTCTAATGGGAAAATAAATAATAAAATAACGTGCACAATTCTAGCATAAAATCAACGAACAAACTCGCAAACACATATCTCATGCAAACATTAGCGAATGAAAACCAACCCGATTTGAAGCCTGTTGCTTGTAAACAAAACTAACTGAACAGTGAAAGCATCAGAATGTTGGGGACTTACCCAGATTCACTCGCTCGTTTGTTAAACTGGACGAAATTAAACTCTGGGAAGCGAAGGATCGAACGTGCTCGCAAAATCTGTTAGCCATAAAATGTAAAACGAACAGCATTCTGTTCAGAAGAGCAGGCTTAATCTACGGAAATAAGGCAGGTCTCCTGCTTTTCTTCTTTTCTCTCCTACTTCTTCTTCGTCTACTTCTGTGGAGGAATGATGGGATACAGACCAGCTTTTGTTGCATTACCGCCACCACCTGGACTGGAGTGTGGAGCAGTAGATTTGGCAGACAAACTACATTCTTTTAACTAATTAGTTTCCTTCAGAAAGCTGATTATGTAAGCAAATATTTTGTTTGAAATATAATGATATACTGTGCTTTACATTCCTCAATGATACAAATAAACTTTTGTTTTTTTACTGTTTTTTTACTTTTCATTGAAATAATATGTATTCTACCAGTTCTGGTTTATTACAGTGTAAGAATTTTTCTGTTGGATGCTTACCTTTTTTATACAGTGTATCATTGAGTCCTGTATGACCAGCGGGTTATAATGGTTTCTTATTTCCGATTCCAGCTCCCCATTCTCCCAGCACCAACGTGTTCTTCTATTCTATACACGTCTACCTGTTTCCCTGTTGTCCCAGTGTTCTTTCCAGATTTTCACCATGTGAAATTTAATATAAACCTTGACCTAAGCTTTACTATGTAAGTCTTGTAGGTAAATGTTTTGAAGTCTTAGAGTCTGTTTGGTCAGTATATATACTTCTTAATTTCCCTCTATACCAACATGGGCCACTGTTGGTATAGAGGGAAATGATCTAGATCAAATTTCTAAATAAAATAAATTATATTTTCAAACATTCCCCCTGGTGGAAAAATTCTCCACCTAATGGTCGGACCTTGTACAATTCAAAGGATGGCCCTCTTTGACTGCCATGATAGCATGGCAGATTTTGATGGCAAAATTATAAATATATCTGCTCATTTGCTACTACGGAATCGGAAAACATTGTCATTATATTACATTATATTACATTTATTTAGCAGACGCTTTTATCCAAAGCCACGTATGGACATGGACAACTACGAAACACAGGTTCAATAAGGGACAATACTCATTTCGTACAGCTATTTCTAGCAACACAGTTCAGTTCACACAGTGAAAACTATTCTGACCTAACTTATACTAAAGATATTGGATATTGGTTGAATGTTCCATTTTTATACATTTTATCTTTTCCATAAATGACAAATCCATTATTTATGTAATATCAAAACCACCCACACATGAGGCTGTGGGTGTAAACGTACAACAAAGTCTCAGGCTTAATCCCAAAACGAGTGTCACTCTACATGAAGTCCTAATCAAGTGGGAGGGTATACAGTAAAGACAGAGCTAAACTGTGGGATGCCCTTTCCAGTCTTCAGCAGACTTAGATGAGCTTTTGTGGCTACTGCAGACCTGCTACCCTTCATGTCATGTGATCATCGGTTTCAGCATTTACCACAGACCTTAAGCAACCTTATTGCAATCACCTTGTATTTTATGAGGAAATTGTGATTTGTGCAGTCATAATGTTAGCATTGGTAGAGATGATAGTGATCGTGATCTGCCAAGTCCAGCCCAGCAATGCTATGGCCAGAATTGGCACAGATCCAGTCTGGAGTCACTGGCTATCTGGGAAGGTTATTGTGCTCAGGGCAGCTTTGCCCTGTCAGTCATACACAAACCATAACAACCACACAAAGTTACCATTTGATATATTGCTCTCAACCAGGTTTAGGCTATTCTGCATCAATCGGAATTTATACAGTTCTAGTATCGGCCAAAGCTTTTGATGGTAGAACAGTATTAATTACATGGCCATTGTTTCCCATAAGCCAGTAATTTGTATTCCTTTCCCAAAATACACATCAAGATATCAAGCACAATATTACATACTCATAAAACTAGAAGCAGAAATAGTTTAAAAGAGTGTTCAAATAACCACTCTGGGGTATATTAAAGTTGAAATTGGAAAATGATGTTTCGAAGATTTATGACAAGCTGTGCCTCAAGACCAGTGATGTCATTGAACCTGATCAACCCTAACATCAACCCTGATGAAGATCTCCAGGTTCCTCACCATAATGCCCCAGGCTGATGGGAGACTCCTGGAAATCATAACTGAAATACATGAAACCAAACCAAAATGACAGTTTCACCACCATTTTCTCAAACAATTAAAAATATTAGTCTATTGGTTGCATCTTCTTTTAGTGGTGTTTCTTGTCTTTTTCTGCCTCCTCCTCTATAAAATCCAGTACCCCCTCAGTTGCAAATCTCCTATTGACTGGTGTTGGCTGGAGGGTTCAGGTGAAGGACGTGTTTTGGGCTGGAGGGGCTGGTGAGGGATTAGCAATAATGAGGGTGTGGGGAGCATAGTGGAAATGATGATGGTGCTAGAGGGTTAGATGACTTAGCTCAGCAAAGCCTGGAAAAAAGACAGAGCAGGAACTGGGGCTTACTATCTGAGGGTGAATTTGTGTGTGTGTGTCAGAGAGGAAGTCCATGCCCCTGCACTCTCCTCTTTTTCACCAGTTAAAATATGCTGCTTTGTTTTAGTTTTAGTGTTAGTTTTGGACAACTTGGAAAGAGCAAGTTTTGTAACAGTTGGAAGTGGGCATCTGAGTCCTGTATCTAGGTCTGCCATTCTACATTTCATCTCTGATTCTTTTAGACTATTCTGCTGTCTTTTGATTTCTGCATTTTGGATTACTTTATGGACTGCATTTATATAGCGCTTTTATCCAAAGCGCTTTACAATTTGTCTCTCATTCACCCAGTCACACACACACTCACACTCACAGACCAACGGTAAAAGGCTGCAAGGCATGCAAGGTACCAGTCAGCTCATTGGGAGCAGTTAGGGATTAGGTATCTGGCTCAGGGACACTTCAACACGCCCAGGCGGGGGATCAAACCGGAAACCCTTCGACTGCCAGACAACCACTTTTACCACCTGAGCTATGTCATCCCACTTTGGGACAAAAGCTGTGGTTTGGTATCTTCTCTCATTAAATTATGTGACTGTCCATGTCTGTAACCTTTGTTAATTGTTTTAAAGTTGTTGAACCTCATCTTTAGATTAGATGTGAGTATTTGTTCTTAATTTTCAGCTTGTTGTTAGTTGTACTATTCGATAAAGGTTGATCCAAACAGTTTGCTCTGCCTATCAAATAATTGGACGATTTAATTGATAATTATCTTTGAAAATAATTACCAAATTAAGTCAAACAAATATATTTTACATGTTGGGTAAGTGAGGTGTTTTAACGGTTGATGCACTTGTGTTTGGTATTCAGAGTGCCACGCGGCAAACAAGGTTTTAACAGTTAAAAATGCTGGGGTCAGAAAATTAAACATTTCAATTAATCCTCACCTTGCTGACAGGAGGAATGTAAAGCAGGAATTAAACGACATTTACAAACAGGGGTGGTAAAGCAGAAAGCAATGACCCGTACAGGCTAGATAAAGAGACAATTCATACAGAAATTTACATAACATGGTATGCTTACATTCACAATGTAAATTTATTTCATACACAATTCATATACAGTAAGTGTTCAGGAATGCACAGCAGGAACTAAAACTAAATTCATTAACACATTACAGCCTCTACATTGGCAGTAAAAAAAAAATTAAAAAAAAAAAAAGCCAATACCGTTAAGTATGTTTTATGATATATGTTGGCAAGACACACAACCATGTTTCTTACAGCAGTATATGCAAAGAGTTTTCACATTGTGTCGTTCAAACAAGGTACACTGGTGTCAGTTTCATCATCACAATATATCAACAATTGGACTCCAAGGGAAATTACTTTTTCTAAAAAATAAAAAGGTGAAACACTTGTTATTAAAGAAAATGGGATTCCAGTTTGCCTCAGCTATTGTGGTTTCAAATGCCTCTCAAAAATACAATCACCAAGGAAAATCACAGGGCAATGATATACTGTGCGACTATACAGCAGGAAAGGTTTGTTACAGAAGGCAGGTCACAAAAAGAATTAATTACAAGTGCAAAGTTCCACTTGAAAACTTACTGGTAAAAATCCTAAATTTGAAAGTTTATTTGAGGAGTCAGTACCCTATTGTGGCGCGTTGAGAACAAGGCTCTGTGGAAAAGTCCCACCAGCTTGTATAAAAGCTGTGTGGTTTCTCACCAGAATAATTTAACTTCCGGAAATTTTTATATATAGGCTAGATTCAATTAAATAATGTGGCCTGAAATTATAAAGGTTCATAATAATAAGAGAAAACATTAGTGGAAAAACCCATATGCATGTGTAAACAAATATTATTTTACAAATTTGTAAAGAAATTTGTTAAAAAAAAATAAAAATAAAAAATTAGCAGCCAATGTTGATATATAAAAAAAAAAAAAAAAAAATCATTATTATTTTTTCTTTTTATTTTTTTACATTGGGCATTTTACCTGTATATAGACCTTGTGGCATGTTAAAGCTTGTGTTGTCAAAAACACTTCCCACACTAAAAAATGTTTGTAGGGAATTACACCTGTATGAATTCTCTGGCAGAAAGTTCAGTTATGTTTTCTGCTCTATGTACACTTACAGGGCTGTTCATCTGTGTGAAGTCTCCGAATTATATTTTGCATTAAAACATTTCCCACACTGACTGCGCTAATTGCGGGCCTATTCACCTGCAACATCATGCTGTAGGGATGCAAAGCACATGTTAAAGAAAAATCAGTTCCCTCACTGAATACATGTTCATGGCTTTTCACATGTATGAATTAACTTCATGCATTTTAAAAAGCTTGTTCTGGAAAAGCACTTCACACACAAAATACCACTATAAGGCTTTTCATCTGAATGAATCCGGTTAAGGTAATTTAAAACACCTGCCACACTGAATTCATTTGAAGGGTTTTTCACCTGTATAAATCATCTTGTGGAAATTTAAAGAATGTCTTTGGGGAAAAAACACTTCCCACACTCTGTACATTTGTAGGGCTTTTAATCCATCCATCCATTATCTATACCCGCTAATCCTGAGGAGGGCCGCAGGGGGTGCTGGAGCCTATCCTAGCATGTATTTTCAGGTGGATATGTAAATTACATATTTGGGAAAAACACTTCCCACACTGAGAACATTTGTATGGCTTTTCACCTGTATGAATTATCTGGTGGGTCTTTAAATGATATTTTGTACTAAAACCCTTCCCACACTCACTACATTTGTATGGCTTGTCTCCTGTATGAATTCTCAGGTGTCTATTGAAACTAGATTTGGAATTAAAGCACTTCCTGCACTGAGAACATTTGTAGGGTTTTTCACCTGTATGAATTATCTGGTGGGTCTTTAAATGATATTTTGTACTAAAACCCTTCCCACACTCAATACATTTGTACGGCTCATCACCTGTATGAATTATCAGGTGTCTATTGAAACTAGATTTGGAAGTAAAGCACTTCCCACACTGAGAACATTGGTAGGGCTTTTCACCTGTATGAATTCTCAGGTGTCTATTGAAAGTAGATTTGGAATGAAAGCACTTCCCACACTGAGAACATTGGTAGGGCTTTTCACCTGTATGAATTCGCTTGTGGCAATAGAAATGAGATATTGTGGAAAAGCACTTCCCACACTGAGAACATTGGTAGGGCTTTTCACCTGTATGAATTCTCAGGTGTCTATTGAAACTAGATTTGGAATTAAAGCACTTCCCACACTGAGAACACTTGTGGGGCTTGTCACCTGCATGAACTGTCAGGTGTGTTTTTAAACCAGATTTGGTATAAAAACACTTCTCACACTGAGTACATTTGTAGGGCTCATCACCTGTATGAATTATCAGGTGGGCATTTAAATTAGATATTGAGCCAAAGCACTTCCCACACTGAGAACATTTGTAGGGCTTTACACCTGTATGAATTCTCAGGTGTCTATTTAAACCAGATGTGTAATTAAAGCACTTCCCACACTGAGGACATTTGTAGGGCTTTTCACCTGTATGAATTCGCTTGTGGGAATTTAAATGAGAGATTGAGGAAAAGCACTTCACACACTGAGAACATTTGTAGGGCTTTTCACCTGTATGAATTTTCAGGTGGCTATTTAAAGTATATATGGAGGAAAGACACTTCCCACAATGAGAACATTTGTAGGGCTCGTCACTTGTATGAATTCTCTGGTGGACCTTTAAATTAGATGTTGAGGAAAAACCCTTCTCACATTGAGAACATTTGTAGGGCTTTTCACCTGTATGAATTGTCAGGTGTGTTTTTAAACCAGACATGGAATTAAAACACTTCTCACACTGAGAACATTTGTAGGGCACATCACCTGTATGAATTCTCTGGTGGGCATTTAAATTAGATATCGTGGCAAAGCACTTTCCACACTGAGAACATTTGTAGGGCTTTTCACTAGTATGAACTCTCAGGTGTTTATTTAAACCAGATTTGTAATTAAAGCACTTCCCACACTGAGAACATTTGTTGGGCTTAACACCTGTATGAACTGACAGGTGCGTTTTTAAACCAGATTTGGTAATATAAGACTTCTCACACTGAGAACATTTGAAAAGCTTTTCACCTGTATGAATTTGCTGGTGGGAATTGAACTGCGATATTGAGGAAAAGCACTTCACACACTGAGAACATTTGTAGGGCTTTTCACCTGTATGAATTCGCTGGTGGGAATTGAAATGAGATATTGTGGAAAAGCACTTCACACACTGAGAACATTTGTAGGGTTTTTCACCTGTATGAATTTTCAGGTGGTTATTTAAAGAATATATGGAGGAAAGACACTTCCCACAATGAGAACATTTGTAGGGCTCATCACTTGTATGAATTCTCTGGTGGACCTTTAAATTAGATGTTGAGAAAAAACACTTCTCACACTGAGAACATTTGTAGGGCTTTACCCCTGTATGAATTGTCAGGTGTATTTTTAAACCAGACTTGGAATTAAAACACTTCTCACACTGAGTACATTTGTAGGGCTCATCACCTGTATGAATTCTCTGGTGGGCACTTAAATTAGATATTGTGGCAAAGCACTTCCCACACTGAGAACATGTGTAGGGCTTTTCACTTGTATGAATTCTCAGGTGTCTATTTAAATTAGATATAGTGGAAAAGCACTTCCCACACTGAGAACATTTGTTGGGCTTAACACCTGTATGAACTGTCAGGTGTGTTTTTAAACCAGATTTGGTAATAAAACACTTCTCACACTGAGAACATTTGAAATGCTTTTCACCAGTATTAGTTGCACCATTATTTCTACAAATTATATTTTTTTGACGGAAATTCGATAGGATTTGGTTTTTACTTGAATTATTTGTGTGTTCATTTATCACATCCATTCCCTGGAAATTATGTTTGTTGGTATTGTTTGTAATCTTCTGGACTATTCTGGTTTGACTACTTTCAGTGATCATTTCACAGTGATGATTTACATCCACATATTTGGTAGGCACATCATTAATTTCTTTTTTACAGTTGGGTTCTGACTCTCCGGCACATTGCCATGGTTCAATCTGGTCTTTGTGATCAACTGCAGCTTCACTTACCACAGTATTCATGAGATCACTCACTATACTTTCACTGGATTCACACTTCATTTCACACGTTTTAATATTAACACATTTAATATCCAGCAAGTCACCACTGTGTTCTGTCTTAAGATATCCTCCATCATCAGTCTCGGTTTTGATTTGGTCAGGCTGTAGACGGGTTACATATCGCAGCTCTTTATTGTCTATGTTCACAGTCTCAAAAAGATCTCCAGTGTGGGTGGAGCCCAGATCAGTTTCTGTTTTAATCAGTGGTGTGTGTGTGTGGTGTACATCACTGACCCCACTGTGTGCTGTAACACACTCTGGCTCCAGTGTGTCGAGTCCTGGTGCAGCACACACTGTCTCGGACTCTGCCATGTGGACAGACTCCAGTCCACTGAGTTCCTCTTCTTTCTGTCTCATCCTGTGCTCCTCAGTGAACTCTGGTAGTGTTGGCTCAGTGTCCTGTCTCAGACAGATTCCTGCCTGCATCATACTGCTACTCAAAGGTGTGCAGTAGTGCAGCTCCTGGAAGGAAACAAGGGAAGGTATGTAGCCTTAATAAAACAGGTCCTACTGAAGCAGCTCACACATTCTTTAAACTCTGCCTGACTGACTACAGTGGTCACTCTTGCATTATAAGCTGGGAGAAACCATTCGATCGTCCCTGATTGATACCTTATGTCAATTTCATAAGAACAATTTTAACAGACAGCCTCTATGTTTGCCTTTTTTCTTGTTATCTTATGGAATAGCGGCAGAAAACCTTCTGAAGTGACTCAGAATGTGAAGGCTGGGCTGGCCATAGCACAAGGTGGTCAGAACACTGGTCTGCATCAGATGTATGGTGGAAGTGGTGCACACCAGCACCATCACTGGATGCCCCTGGACACTTGATGTGGATTTTGAGGCCGCTGCTCTAGGGGTTCATCCTAAAGATTTTGGGGTGCTGTGGTTTGCTGGCTGACCGGGTCCAGCTCAGGTCACCCTGCTCCCATCTCATCACCTTCTTTTTGAGATGTTACTGCCTGGACTGGCAAAGAGTCACCATCACAGTCCAGTGCAGTGCCCCAGTTAGACCATCTGGACATACCATGAGCACCGGCTGCCATAGCAGGATCAGCTGCAGCCATCGAGAGCCATGTCCTAGGGTAGGTGCGCGGGGTGAGTTACTGTACGTCTGTGGCTAACAGCGGCCCTTCTTGTGGCCACAGGCTCGCCTAAGTGGCTCCAATCAGCCCACAGTCACCAAGCAGCTAACGACTGGGTAGCCTCTAACTCTGCTGGGCTACTAGCCAGCATTAGGGCAGCATGCCTCAGCATTACCCACTCATGGAAAAAGCTCTTTCAATTAAACATTCAATCGAGGACTTCGAGATCAAGAAGAAATCCATTCTTCAGTAAGATTTATAGCACTGAGAAAAGTGCATTCCCTTTTACAAGGATCTACCATTACGTGTGAATGTGTCCTGTCTTGATGCTGTACTTGTCCCATTGCTGACAAAATGCTACATCGGTATCAATCAACTCCTAGTCTGGACGAACGCATGTGCTTTCTGGGGAAAAAGGGAGGCTGTCGCTGGGAGCCAGAAGCAGCTCCCTATGGTTTAACCGAACTGTGTCTCAGTGTGCCGGTTCTCCTTCATCCTCATCCCCCCCCGCCCCCCGACACTCCCTCTGTTCAGTGTGTGCTGCAATCTAAGTGCCGACTGAAACACACCGAAATGGACAAAGCTATCAAGCTAACCCAAATTATCTCCTAAAAACAGAATAATGGCCAGAAGAAGGAATGGTTTTGATTGTTTGCCTGTTACAATCAATACAATCATTTTCCCCAAATAGTGGTGAACTGATGCGGGTCTGTGGAAAAAGTTTGGCTCCGGTAATGTTTCCGGTGCATGTTTCAGACCACGCCTGGCCAAAACACTCCGATTGGTATGTAAAATACAACTATCCTAGGAAGGCTGCCTCCTTCGTTCATGCCTAGAACGTCAAGACATCGGCCAGGATGTTTAACCAAGTGAAAAAGAGACTGGCTCGCGAGGCTAATCAACTCCTAATCTCGCCATGCTGTATTATTCTCCTGTAGTTACAGGATGTCAAGTATTTACTTTTTTGCCAGATCACATCAGAATTCCATTGCACCATTTAGTTTACAAGCTAAGCGGAGACGTGCATAATGCGGCTGGCTACTTAACTGAAAAGTAATTAGAGCCTAACCACTTCAATTTTGTGAAGACTATAACAGGCAATGCCACCCAAATCAGCATATTTCTGGGATTTCCACATGTCCCATGGATTAATTTCCGGCACCGTCATACAAGGTTACGCCATTGTCATTCGGCAATCATTGGGCAAGATTTTTAACTCTTTTTTAATGGTACTGGCAATCTCAAAGAAGTAACGCTCTACCAGTACGAAGCTTTCTAATTGGAAAAGAAATGATCTCATAAAAAACACGTTTTCAATGTGCAAAAATGCCAAGTTACTCACACATACAAGACATACACCGTCTATAACTCATTCATTCAGACTGCCAAAATCGAGGCCTGTCATTAAAAGTATTGATATCAAAATGACGCCAAGTTACGGTACTACAAACAATATAGGCTATCTTGCCTCACCAAAATTTAATAACATGTATTCCAAAGCAATGCTACCCAATATTTCCTCAATTCTTTCAAGTCACTTGGCCCTGTGTGTATATAAGCGTGCAGTACATGGACAGGCCAAACATGTGTGGATGGCTTTCTCACAGTCAAGATTGATTGAATAGGCATCTATATGTTCAATTTGTATTGGTATGTATGTATTTTGGTGCCCAGTCTTTCGGTTGCGTGAATGATTGTATGTTTCTTGGTATAAATGTCTGTTCGTAAATGTAAATGTAACATGCTGCGAGGGAAATGTCCCCATGGGGATAAAGAAGTTCTCTATGTATGTATGTACAATATGTATTTTACATGTATTTATTGTACGTTGCAAATATACAATCACTTGTACATTTACTCAAATTCAGTTCAGAAGCAAGTATAAACATATGTTTTCTGGAGAAATATGCTTCCTGTAGAAACCGACCAGCAGTTTTCTACATGAATTTCAATGTGTTCCATGAGGCAATACGAAATATTTGACACTTTGATCTGACACAAAGTTTGGATTTTGGCAGTCTGACTGAATGAGTTATAGACGGTGTATGTCTTGTATGTGTAACTTGGAATTTTTGTACGTTGAAAACGTGTTTTTTTATGAGATATCATTTCTTTTTGCAAAGTGTTTTATTACGAGAGTGAGAAATGCGAAGTGACCCTTTAAGAAACGGTTGTAGATTATGGCTATCCTTGTGGGAATTTGTACAGTCTGATGAGCGTGTACGTTTAGCAGTTTCGGTTTGCTATATATGTAAAACAGTGGCTGTGACAAATGCTGCGGTGGCGTAAGTATAAACGCATCAGAAAAGGTGAAATATGGCCAGTGTATGTAGGCTACTCACGGATTTAACGGGCATCCAACCAGCGTTGATTGACAAAAGAATCAGCAAGCCCGTAGAATTACAGCTGCCTAGGTCGCAACTTGCATACCCTTCTGTCCTGCTCCGTTGTCTGTTATTTCGTGAAGATGCACTTTTAGTTTTTGTAACGTTTATAAGGCATTTTGATAGGCTTATCTGCAGGTAGGAATCCTCTTTGCCGTTTTGTTAAGCTAGAACCGGAAAAGTTGATAGTGGAGAATATGAGCAAACGCATATGTCCCAGCAGGCTTTGCATATGAGAAAATAACAACAGTGTGAGATAAATTAGGCGAAATGATAAATTGCGTAGTTGAAACAATATGTTTTTAGCAGAGTGGGCATGTAGGTGAAGGTTGACATGATCACAGACTATAGTGCGAAGTAGCCTAAATGAAGTGACCATGGGCGAGCTTAGTTTCCTTATCAAACGGTATTTCTAACAGTCTGTATTAAACGTTAGTTTTTGAAGTGGAGGATTAAATAACGTGTGAAATCTATTGCACTGATGTGTTTCTCGTGTTCAGTGCTAGTAGTTATATTTATGAGTGAATCATGATTTTAAATGTAATGTTTTAATGCGGAGTTGCAGAACGTACATACGTAGTAATTGTTTGTATGTGGCTAGATAAAGAACAGGGCGAGGTAACATGAATGTAGAAATGTGGCGTTTGCTGATAAGGTTTAGTACGGTAACCAAGTGAAGAAATATAGCTAGTAGAAATGGCACAGTGGTGAACTGGTGTAACTTTTTAATAAAAGGAATACATTTGCCGTCATGAAATGCATATGGGTGGCCGTGAGTGAGTTTTGGTAAAGCAAATATAAGCGTAAGAAAACGTTAGTGTAAAAGAGGAAATTATCTGCCTGAGGGTGAGGTGGGATTCAAGCCTTAAACCGGAGGTTTACTAGTCTGTGACTTCGTTAGTGCAGCACCATGCCATAGCTATGCAATGCGTGAAATATCATTAGCAAACCTGCCGGTGGTTTTAAAGAAAAACACAGGCCAGTAAGCACAGAAGAGCTCGCGTTGAATCCATATGGCTTAGCAATATTGTAGCCGGTTAATAACTGAACGGTGAACGGCGGGTAGATATGGTGCAAAAGCAATAATTGATAAGTAGTAGACAGTTGTTAGTGAGGGTCGAAGCAGGTTAAAGAAACGTGTTCCTGGCTGGGCTTGAACCTACGACCCCGTGTTCCCAGGACTGTAACCTTGCCCACTAGGCCACAGGCGGACGAGCTATTTAAAATGGAAATGTTTCAGAGTAAAAATGTATGGGTATTTTGCGTGTGTATGCGCGTTTTTGACTGGGTCGTGTAGGTGAAGATTTGGCTGGTGTCAGTGAAATGTCTAATGGGGAGTCATGTTGTTAGTGGGATAGGCGGCAGGAAAAATAAGAATGAGAAGATGCAGAAGGAGAAAACGCAAAATCCCTTTAGTTTGAGGCTTTATTGTGTGGACATGTTAAGTTGTTTATGAATTCTGTCTGTTGAAATGGGGTCAGAATGTACAGAATTTAATGTTTTTAAGGGCCGAGTGTCTGTGTGCTTATTTCTGTGGGGAACCCTGAAAATTGCCAAACACTCGGTGCTGTATCGGTATGGGGCATACCCCCGCCAAGGCGTAACTTGGCGCGACGGCATACCTGCCATCCCAATAATAACGTGCACAATTCTAGGATAAAATCAACGAACAAATTCGCAAACACATATCTCATGCAAACATTATAGCGAACGGAAACCAACCCGATTTGAATCTTGTTGTTTGTAATCAAAACTAACTTTACAGTGAAAGCATCAGAATGTTGGGGACTTACCCAGATTCACTCGCTCGTTTGTTGAACTGGACGAAATTAAATTATTGGAAGCGAAGGATCCCACATGCTCGCAAAATCTGTGTTAGCCATAAAATGTAAAACGAACAGCATTCTGTTCAGAAGAGCAGGCTTAATCTACGCCAATACGCCAGGTCTCCTGCTTTTCTTCTTTTCCCTCCTACTTCTTCTTCGTCTACTTCTGTGGAGGAATGATTGTTTACAAACCAGCTTTTGTTGCATTACCGCCACCAACTGGACTGGAGTGTGGAGCAGTAGATTTGGCAGACAAACTACATTCTTTTAACTAATTAGTTTCCTTCAGAAAGCTGATTATGTAAGCAAATATTTTGTTTGAAATATAATGATATACTGTGCTTTACATTCCTCATTGATACAAATAAACTTTTGTTTTTTTTACAGTATGCTTTACATTGAAATAATATGTATTCTACCAGTTCTGGTTTATTACAGTGTAAGAATTTTTCTGTTGGATGCTTACCTTTTTTATACAGTGTATCATTGAGTCCTGTACGACCAGCGGGTTATAATGGTTTCTTATTTCCGTTTCCAGCCCCCCATTCTCCCAGCACCAACGTGTTTTTATATTCTATAAAAGTGTCTACCTGTTTCCCTGTTGTCCCAGTGTTCTTCCCAGATTTTCACCATGTGAAATTTAATATAAACCTGGACTTAAGCTTTACTATGTAAGTCTCGTAGGTAAATGTTTTGGAGTCTTAGAGTCTGTTTGGTCAGTATGTCTATTTCTTAATTGGCTCTATACCAACATGGGCCACTGTTGGTATAGAGTGAAATGATCTAGATCAAATTTCAAATTAAAATAACAAATTATATTTTCAAACAAACCCCCTAGTGGAAAAATTTTCCACCTAATGATCAGACCTTGTACAATTCAAAGGATGGCCATCTTTGACTGCCATGATAGCATGGCAAATTCTGATGGCAAAAATTAAAATATATCTGCTCATTTGCTACTATGGAATCGGAAAACATTGTCGTTATATTACATTACATTACATTTATTTAGCAGACACTTTTATCCAAAGCCACGTATGGACATGGACAACTACGAAACACAGGTTCAATAAGCGACAATACTCATTTCGTACTATTTATAGCCAAGAAAACAGTCCAGTTCACACAGTGAACACTATTCTGACCTAACTTATGCCAAGGATATTGGATATTGGTTGAATGTTCCATTTTTCTACATTTTTTCTTTGCCATAAATGACAAATCCATTATTTATGCAATATCAAAACCAACCTCTAATGACCTAATATAATCTCTCAACGTCATTTGTTGAGTGCTCACATGAGGCTGTGGGTGTAAACGTACAACAGAGTCTCAGGCTTAATCCCAAAATGAGTGTCACGCTACATGAAGTCCTAATCAAGTGGGAGGGTATACAGTAAAGACAGAGCTAAACTGTGGGATGCCCTTTCCAGTCTTCAGCAGGATTAGGATGCAGCCGTCACTGTGGCTACTGCCAGACCCCCTTGCTTACATTACATTACATTACATTACAGGCATTTGGCAGACGCTCTTATCCAGAGCGATGTACAACAAATTGTATAACCATAACCAGGAACAAGTACGAAACCCCTAGAGAGAAGTACCGGTCCAAGTACAGGGAACAACCGCATAGTTCAACTTGGACCCTGATGGTTAAACTGATTAACACTAACAACGAGAATGGCAACAACGCAATCTATGGAAAAATAAAAATAAAAATACAAGTAGTCGTTAAGACAGTTGATGCGCCTAAGTCACCTGCTTACCCATTTATGTCATGTGCTCATCTGGTGTTTCAGCATTTACCACAGACCTTTAGAGCAATACACTTTATTGCAATCACCTTTGTATATTTTATGAGGTTAACTGTGATATTTGTGACAAGTCATCAATGTTAGCATTGGAGCTAACAAGAAATAACCCAGATAGCCAGTGACTCCAGAATGGATCTGTGCCAAGTCCAGCCCAGCAGTGTTATGGTCAGAATTGGCACAGATCCAGTCTGGAGTCACTGGCTATCTGGGAAGGTTATTGTGCTCAGGGCAGCTTTGCCCTGTCAGTCATACACATATCATAACAACCACACACATATACCATTTGATATATTGCTTTTGACCAGGTATAGGCTATTCTGCATCACTCAGGAATTTATACAGTTCTAGTATCGGCCAAAGCTTTTGATGGTAGAACAGTACTAAGTACATGGCCATTGTTTCCCATAAGCCAGTAATATGCCAGTCATTTCCTGTATTTCTTTCCCTAATACACATCAAGATATCAAGCACAACATTACATACTCATAAAAGTAGATGCAGAAATAGTTTAAAGGGTGTTCAAATTGCCACTCTGAGGTATATTAAAGTTGAAATTGGAAAATGATGTTTCGAAGATTTATGACAAGCTGTGCCTCAAGACCAGTGATGTCATTGAACCTGATCAACCCTAACATCAACCCTGATGAAGATCTCCAGGTTCCTCACCATGATGCCCCAGGCTGATGGGAAACTCCTGGAAATCATAACTAAAATACATGACACCAGAACCAAATTACATTTTCACCACCATTTTCTGAAACAATTAAAAATATTAGTCTATTGGTTGCATCTTCTTTTAGTGGTGTTTCTTGTCTTTGTCTGCCTCCTTCTCTATGAATTCCAGTACCCCCTCAGTTGCAAATCTCCTATTGACTGGTGTTGGCTGGAAGGTTCAGGTGAAGGACGTGCTTTGGGCTGGAGGGGCTGGTGAGGGAATAGCAATTAAAGGACTGGGGAGCTAGTGGAATATGATGGTGCAAGGGCTGAGTAACATGAGGATGCAGGGGTAGCGGAACATGAGGGTGTAGGGGTAGCGGAACATGAAGGTGCAGGGGTAGCGGAATATGAGGGTGCAGGGTTTGCGGAGCATGATAATGCAAGGGCTGTGCAATCTGGGGATGAGGGAGGGAGAATTGTCATGTTTGACATTTACGAGGTAATGAGAACAGGAGGCATATTGCCGGCTTTGACTCTTCATGCAACAAAGTTGGACCAGGTGGCTTGGGTCTCTTCTCCCTGGTCTGTTCCAGAATCTGTTGGAGGATGTCTCAATTCCCAGTGCGGAAATGATACGTGTCATTCAACTCATATTTCTTTTTGAGGTTATCCCACTTTTTGGAGGCCTGGTTGTGGGCAAAGACATCGTCAAATTCTATTTCCATAATCTAGAAACACTTATCAAGAAAGCATGGCCATTTTGAATCTCAGTTACCTTGTTTGACTATTTAACATTGTAAACCCTGTCACTGAAAATAAAAACCAAATTGACAAGCTAACTGTACGTATAAATAAATTAATCAGGATAGGAGAACTACTCACTTCCAAGCTCCCAGCATATCTTTTTTTTAGACTCATGCTCCATTCTAAGGCTGAATGCTTCATCAAGTTTTAACCGTCCCTGCAAATGCATTACATTCCAATTCCAATTGTAATCAAAGGATCTCAATCAATGGATTAGTAAACAAGACAGCTAACAGCTGTTCTACAAGCTTACAGACCAATTGCTGCCACAGGCGGCAGGGGGACAAGATGAAGGTGGAGAGGGAGGCAGAGAAGGAAGGGGAGGGTGACAGGCAGGGGTAAAAGGAGATAATATAGAATATAGAAAACATATTCACCATAAAAAAATTTTACATGTCCTGACACATTCCAAATGTCTTAAATAATTAATACTATTCACACCCCATATGAGTCAAATTTATTTCTTGCACAATTAGTGTTAGGAGTGTCAGACATGTAATTCACCATTTGGCCGTTCTCAGCCATAGGAAGCTTGGAAGTGCTCAGCCAGCAAAGCCTGAAGAAAAGACAGAGCAGGAACTTTGGGGATACTACCTGAGGGTGAATTTGTGTGTGTGTGTGTCAGAGGGGGTGTCCATGCCTCTGCACCCTCCTCTTTTTCGCCAGTTAAAATATGCAGCTTTGTTTTAGTTTTAGTGTTCGTTTTAGGCAACTTGGAAGGAGGTAGTTTTGTAACAGCTGGAAGTGGGCATCCGAGTCCTGTATCTTGGTCTGCCATTCTATATTTCATCTCTGATTCTTTTGGACTATTCTGCTGTCTTTTGATTTCTGCATTTTGGATTACTTCATGGACTGCATTTATATAGCGCTTTTATCCAAAGCGCTTTACAATTTATGTCTCTCATTCACCCATTCACACACACACTCAGACCAACGGTGAAAGGCTGCAAGGCATGCAAGGCACCAATCAGCTCATTGGGAGCAGTTAGGGGTTAGGTATCTGGCTCAGGGACACTTCGACACGCCCAGGTGGGGGATCAAACCGGCAACCCTCCGACTGCCAGACAACCACTTTTACCACCTGAGCTATGTCACCCCACTTTGGGACAAAAGCTGTGGTTTGGTATCTTCTCTCATTAAATTGTGACTGTCCATGTCTGTAACCTTTGTTAATTGTTTTAAAGTAGTTGAACCTCATCTTTAGATTAGACGTGAGTATTTGTTGTCACTTAAACTTCTTAATTTTCACCTAGTTGAGAGTTGTGCTATTCGATAAAGGTTGATCCAAACAGTTTGCTCTGCCTATCAAATAATTGGACGATTTAATTGATAATTATCTTTGAAAATAATTACCAAATTAAATCAAATAAATATATTTTACATGTTGGGTAAGTGAGGTGTTTTAACGGTTGATGCACTTGTGTTTGGTATTCAGAGTGCCACACGTCAAACAAGGTTTTAACAGTTAAAAATGCTGGGGTCAGAAAATTAAACATATTTCAATTAATCCTCACCTTGCTGACAGGAGGAATGTAAAGCAGGAATTAAAATACATTTACAAACAGGGGTGGTAAAGCAGAAAGCAATGACCCATATAGGCTAGATAAAGATACAATTCATACAGAAATTTACATAACATGGTATGTTTACATTCACAATGTAAATTTATTTCATACACAATTCATACACAGTAAGTGTTCAGGAATGTACAGCAGGAACTAAAACTAAATTCATTAACACATTACCGCCTCTACATTGGCAGTAAAACAATTGAAAAAGCCAATACCGTTAAGTATGTTTTATGATACATGTTGGCAAGACACACAACCATGTTTCTTACAGCAGTATATGCAAAGAGTTTTCACATTGTGTCGTTCAAACAAGGTACGCTGGTGTCAGTTTCATCATCACAATATATCAGCAAGTGGACTCCAAGGGAAATTACTTTTTCTAAAAAATAAAATGGTCAAACACATGTTATTAAAGAAAATGGGATTCCAGTTTGCCCCAGCTATTGTGCTGTATTTCAAATGCCTCTCAAGAATACAATCACCAAGGAAAACCACAGGGCAATGATATACTGTGCTACTATACAGCAGGAAAGGATTGTTATAGAAGGCAGGTCACAAAAATAATTCATTACAAGTGCAAATTTCCACCTGAAAATTTTTTACTGGTAAAAATCCTAAATTTGAAAGTTTATTTGAGGAGTCGGTACCCTATAGTGGCCCTATAGATATTGAAATAAATTCTTTTTTTTTTTACATTGGGCATTTTACCTGTATATAGACCTTGTGGCAAGTTAAAGCTTGTGTTGTCAAAAACACTTCCCACATTAAAAAATGTTTGTAGGGAATTTCACCTGTACGAATTCTCCGGCAGAAAGTTATGTTTTCTGCTATGTGTACACTTACAGGGCTGTTCATCTGTGTGAAGTCTCTGAATTATATTTTGCATTAAAACATTTCCCTCACTGACTGCACTAATTGCGGGCCTGTTCACCCGTAACATCGTGTTTTAGCAATGCAAAGCACATGTTAAAGAAAAATCAGTTCCCTCACTGAATACATGTTCATGGCTTTTCACTTGAATTAACTTCATGCATTTTAAAAAGCTTGTTCTGGAAAAGCACTTCCCACACAAAATACCACTATAAGCCTTTTCATCTGAATGAATCCAGTTAAGGTAATTAAAAACACCTGTCACACTGAATTCATTTGAAGGGTTTTTCACCTGTATGCATTTTCTGATGGATATTTTGCAGCAAAAAAAGCAAATTCCACACTGAGTACATTTGCACCGCATTTCAACTGTATGAATTCTCAGATGTGGATTTAAATCAGATTAGCATTAAAACACTTGTCACATTATATTTGTAGGTATTTTCACCTGTATGAAATTTCTTACGCCGAGTTAACTGAGATAGTGTGGAAAAGTGTTTCTCACAGTAAATACATATGAACGGAAAAGCATTTCCCACACAAAGCACATTTCTAGGGCTTTTCACCTGTATAAATCATCTTGTGGAAATTTAAAGAATTTCTTTGGGAAAAACACTTCCCACACTCTGTACATTTGTAAGGCTTTTAATCCATCCATCCATCATCTATACCCACTTATCCTGAGCAGGGTCGCATGAGGTGCTGGAGCCTATCCTAGCATGCATTTTCTGGTGGATATGTAAATTACATGTTTGGGAAAAACGCTTCCCACACAAAGAACATACGTAGGGCTTTTCACCTGTATGAATTCTCTGGTGGGTATTTAAATTAGACTTACTGTAAAAACACTTCCCACACTGAGAACATTTGTAGGGCTTTTTGCCTGTATGAATTCTCTGGTGGGCATTCAAATTAGACTTATTGTAAAAACACTTCCCACACTGAGAACATTTGTAGGGCTTTTCACCTGTATGAATCACCTTGTGGCAATTTAAATAACTTATTTGGGAAAAACACTTCCCACACTCTGTACATTTGTAGGGCTTTTTACCTGTATGAATTGTCTTGTGTTTATTAAAACCATGTTTGGTATTAAAACACTTTTCACACTCACTACATTTGTAGGGCTTTTCACCTGAATGAATTATCTGGTGTGTCTTTAAATAATATTTTGTATTAAAACTCTTCCCACACTCACTACATTTGTATGGCTTTTCACCTGTATGAATTCTCTGGTGGCTATTTAAATCACATCTTCTAGAAAAGGACTTCCCACACAGAGGACATTTGTAGGGCTTTTCACCTGTATGAATTCTCTGATGGCGATTTAATTCAGATATTCTGGAAAAGCACTTCCCACAAAGAGGACATTTGTTGGGCTTTTCACTGGTATGAATTTTCTGGTGGAGATTTAAAGTAGATGTTCGGGAAAAACACTGGCCACACAAAGAACATTGGTACAGCTTTTCATCTGTATGAACCTTCAAGTGTGTATTTCTATGAATTGTCTCCTTTTGAAAGAAATTCAAAAGGTTTGGTTTTTTACTTGAATTAATTATCATGGGTTCAATTATCATTGCTCTTAAATTGACATTCTTAGACTGATTATTCACATTATTTATGTCACAGTGATGATTTAAATCCCCAGATTCGGTCAACAGGTCATAAAATTCTTTTTTACATTCTGTGTTTGTCTCTGCAGCACATTGCCATGGTTCAGCCTGGACTTTGTGATCAACATCAACTCCATTCATCCCAGCATTCATGACATCACTCACTAAACATTCACTGGATTCATACTTCATCTCATCAGATTTCATATCTACACATTTAATATACCGTAAGTCCCCAATGTGTTCTACTTTCAGGTATCCACCATCATCAGCTTCTGTTTTGATTTGGTCAGGACACAGATGGCTCACATACCGTAACTCTGAACCATCTACCCTCTCTGTCTTAAGATTCACAATATGGGTGGAGCCCAGATCAGTTTCCATTCTAATCAATGATACATGTGTGGCACATACATCACTGACCCTACTGTGTGCTGTAACACACTCTGGCTCCAGTGTGTTGAGTCCTGGTGCAGCACACTCCGTCTTTAACTCCAGTCCACTGAGTTCCTCTTCTTTCTGTCTGATCCTGTGCTGCTCAGTGAGCTCTGGTAGTGTTGTCTCAGTGTCCTGTCTCAGACAGACTCCTGCCTGCATCATACTGCTGCTCAAAGGTGTGCAGAAGTGCAGCTCCTGCAGGGAAACAAGGGAAGGGATTTAGTCCTAATCATACAGGTCTGACTGCAGCAGCTGACATTATTTACACTCCTGAAGATGCCTGACTGACCACAGGGGAGGGCTCTGGCATTATGAGGCTGGGGAAACGCTTTCTCCCTCTGTGGTCGATACCTCCGATCAACTTTAAAAGAACTGTTTGCGCTGCAACTGCCACATTGTGATTTTTTTGTGTTTTCTTGTGAGCAGTGGGCAGAAGATTCAGGACATATTCAAGGTCTTCACTCACATACTATATGTCCATCTACCATCTTCTTTTAGTCCAATCTGAGATTATATAATGTCGATCCACAAGGTGATAGCCATTTGTCAAAGCGGTCTACATTGAAAATGATTGCCTCTTTGTTTGTAGTTGTTCACTAAACAGTATTTGCATTTAGCACCTCTCATGGACATGCATGGAATTGCACCAGACATTCGTATAGTGTTCCATAACTTGAACTATACATTTAGCCATGCAAGAATGCAAGAAACACCCTTTGAGTTCCTTGTTGCGTGACTGTGTGTGTACCTTGCGTAGAATATGTAACTTCTAGTCAGGTGAAGAATGCTTCGGTTTTCCTTCTTAATTAAAATTCTGTTAGCTGCTGTTGCTTCCAACTGTGTTCAGGAAAGAAAGAGTCTTAATCAAATTTTGATGGTGAAAGACAGTTTAGCTCAAATTCTTGGTTATAGACCTGTGTGGTCTTACGAGCTTCTCCAGTCAAACACAACACATCATTGAAAAATGGCACAGCTTAAGTACAATCTCCAAACAATGGGGTCTAGCCAAGAGGGAAGGTTTAGTTTCACTCTTTCCCTTGTTCCTCTTCCTGGCTAGATCAATGGCTCTTCACATATTATAATTTCTATTCACCCAGGGTTGCCTTCCAATGGCTCTCCGCACCTAAGTCTCAGGGGACAGTTCGCATTTGAAAAAGGGTACTCAACACCCAGACGGAAACAGGATGGGTGTAGAGATTTAAACAGATTATAACTCTGAAACTTTAAATAAGACACATTACTAAGAAACACCAACATCTAACACAGGGGAGAATAAAGTGAGGTAAGAACCATGAAAAGGAAAATACAAGGGTCTGGACACACTTTTACATGGTTTTTAATCAAGATGTAAATTAAAGTGGGGGGTTGGTAAAAATGCAAACACTGCAATACCCAGTGTTGCCGACTAAATTAAGAGTAATGATTTAATCCTTGAGTGTCCTTGAACAATAATAAGCATGAATGTGAAATTAGAGGTTGCTTGTTACATTTCCACACAAATGATCTGTTTTTTTAAAATATGCTTAAAAAAATACAACTTTTTCAAGCCCAAAGTCACATAAGTGGATTTGGCATTTCTGGTGAAACTCTGCTTAAGTAGGCCATGGTAGCTAGATGGAAAACAAGAACCATTCACTGATCTGACCCCAGTCTCAGTTCTATTTTTCCCGCAAACAGAATATTAATGATACGTCAAACCTGGGTGCATCTACAGTACTGACTGACTCGGGTTCAAATTGGTTTTGGCTTTCAAAACGCTGCAACACACAAGCTTGGACGGGAAAGATACAGGCTTAGGTCAAGCTCTACCCTGATCCCGTTTCACAGTGGACACACACCACCTCTGCACACCAGGCACACATCGCCTCCTTTCGACATGGCGTCGTCATTGCGGCCCATTGCAGCCCCCCAATCAGACCAGCTGGGCGTGCCATGAGGACGGACTGCCATAGAAGGGTCAGCTGAGAGCCATGCCGGAGGGCATCGAGAGCGAAGTCCTGGGGATAGGCATGTGGGGTGAGGTACTGTACGTCTGCGGCTAACAGCAGCCTATCTGTACTGGGGGAAGGTTTGCACCCTCTGGCTAGCTATGTCCACAGGCTCCCCCAAGCGCCTGCAATCCTCCTGCAGTCACTACACACTAACCGCTGGACAGCCCCAAACTGTGCCGGGCTGCTGGCTAGCATTAGGGCAGCTAGCATCAGAGCAGTACTAACCATAGATGGAAAACCCTCTTTTGGTTCATCCACCGATTCCTTAGCTGAAGCCTGCCTGAAAGACTACCCTTCCAACAATGAGGACTCACATTTTAGGCCCTCATTTTTTAATTCCTTCAGCATTATAAAACTTTACGTCTTATGAATCAGAAAGCTAAAACTCTTAATCCTGAATATGTCCCGTTATTCAACAACATGTCAAATTGGGATCAATTACTCCATAATCTCAGCTTGGTTTATTACGGCCGACTCCTGCACTTACACAGTGTCTGATACTGCTTTCACCAGGTCACATCAGAATTCCATGGCATCTTCCAGATTCTATATAGGCTAAAAATAAATGCCACATGTGTTCATTTTCTCTGGGTACCTGCCCATGTTATTATAGAGGGAAATGAAGAAGTAGACATTCTGACCAAACAAACTCTGTAACACTCCAAAACGATAGTCTTAGGAGTTTTACTTACCGAGGTCACGGTTTATATCAAATTACATATGCAAAATCTGGCAGTAACACTAGGACAGTGGAGAAACAGGTAGACACTTTTATGACAGTCTACTTCATTGAAAATTTTGGAAACCAATTCAAATGTCGTGTAGGCTATTACAGGTCATGCAAACAAATTCGGCATAGGCTATATTTAGGATTTCCACATGTTCCACGGATTAATTTAGGAAAAAAAAGGTCTTTAGCTAACTTTATTATGCCTGATCTTTAACTCAGCACGACGTTTTCTCTAAAATGAATTAGGCTGTACAATAACGAGCTACAATTCTAATCAAAAATCTACTGACAAATTAGAAAACAGAAATATTGTGCAAACAGCAGGGCACAAAAAGCAACCCGATCTGAAGCTTGCTTGTAAACAAAGCAGAACAGTTAATGCATTAAGATTATGAGGGCTGGTGACTCACCCTGATTTGTTGGTAAATCAATTACTCAATCAAAAACTCAATCGTTTGTAGATCTGGATGTAATGTAACGCTCGGAGGAGAAGGATCCCACGTGCGTGATAAATCTGTGGACCTGTGTTTTGTAGTAGCTGTAATGACCTTCGGTATGCACTTATTGCACGTCGCTTTGGATAAAAGCGTATTCCAAATAAATGTAATGTATTTTCGCTACAAAGTTCAGACTTGACTTGCCTTGCCAGGCTCTTCCGGTTATTCAGCAGGGAAGTTTGAATCTACAGAAACTCGCGCTAATTAATGAAGAACTTCCGGGGCAGATTCCCCCGGAGCTTCGAAATAAAAGAACAACATATGAAGCAACATATCGAGAGGGGTCTGGCTGGAGCAGTCACAAATTTTATCCCCCTTACAAATTTCATCCCCCCTTGCGGCGCAAGATGGCGGCTTAACAGTAGCTAAAGTGACGAGGTGTGTCGACCAAAATAAGCAATTCAAGAAAGTCCCTTAAACTGAACTGGCCAGTCAGTCTTTCTTTTAGTTTTCTTAATTTTCATAAGGAATTTTACACTTTTGAGCTATTTGGAGTTCATATTTACGTTAAATGGCGACGAAAAGAAAAGAAACCACGTGGTGGCGAGCTAGCTGCGGAGCTAGAAAAAAACACCAGTGCTGCAGGCACGATTACGTGGTCGGTACGGAGACTGTTGAGCTCCGCATTGCGAACGAAAACGAATTTCCATCGCTACCAATGACCCCTTCAAAACCACCTGCTAGCAAAAAAGGCAGGTCAAGTAGCGACCACGATGACAGTTCCACCGTCATACCTCCACACAATTCATCAACAGCAGAGCTGATGCGATTGAAAAAATGATCAGCCGCAATGCTAGTGGAATTGCAGATCTGAAGCAGGAGGTAGGGGCTATAAAAGATGAGTTAGAAACTGTTAATGGTAAAGTTGTACTGACTGAACAACAATGCTATCGAGTGGAAGAAAGAAGCAGCTCATGTGAGAAGAGAATCTCTGACTTGGAGAGATACTCCCAGAGACTGCAAAAAAATACTCCAGACGGTGGAACTTACGGCTCGTTGGAGTTCCAGAAGAAACACAAGATGTCCGGCAAGAGGCCGTTCGCATCTGTCAAGCGGTGATTCCCGAGGACAAGCAGAGAATCCCTGATGTGGTGGACACTACATCGCCTGGGTGTCAGGCGTTCGGAAAACAGCAAACCTAGGAACATTATTATAAAGTTTACTTAACGTGTTTTTAGAGACAATATCTGGAAAGCTGCAAAAAAAACTCAACATCATCTTGTCCAACAACGACCTTAGGTTTGCTGAGGATCTCTCCAAGATTGACCGAGAAAACCGAATTAAATTATGACTCTTCGTTGATCGTGCTCGTAAGGACAACAAAATTGCTTTTTTTGTTGGCGGTCGGGCGTTCCTTAACGGAGTAGAGATTTTTCCTCCAAAATGACTTTACCGATAATTGCATTATGTTTCCACAAGAGGGCGACATTGTTCTGGCGAAAGGTTTGTAACCGCCTTGTAACCCCTCCCACTCGCCCAAAGGGATCACAGAGCTTCTCCACCCTAGCTCCCCAGTGGTGGAACGAACTCCCACCCCCCCCCACCCCTCTCCGAACCTCCCCCTCACTACCCATCTTCTGCCGTGGCCTGAAGACTCATCTCTTCAGACTATACCTAGACTAACCACCACCACGCAGTATATTTCACTCTAACCCCCCCCCCCTTTTCATGACACTTGTTACATGTTGCCCCATCCCAGCATTTTTGGTAATTTTTTTTCCAAATACTGTAGCTTATTCTTCTGCCTAGTTGGCTTTGCAGAGGTTAGGTCTGAATAGTGTTCACTGTGTGAACTAAACTGTGTCCTTGGCTAGAAATAGCTGTACAAAATAAGTATTGTACCTTACTGAACCTGTGTTTAGCAGTTGGCTATGACCATGAAATGCACTTTTTGTACATCGCTTTGGTTAAAAGCGTCTGCCAAATAAATGTAATGTAATGTAATGTAATGTTTGTTGTGATCCGTATTCACATGGACCTTGTCCAATGGACTACATTGCTTATCTCACAATATACTTCGAATTAAAACTTAATCATTTTGTACTGTAAGTATTTTCCAGTTCTAGAACTTATTTTTAAAATACTTTTAAGCTTTTGAATGACCAATTGCTAACTTTAATCTCTTCTAGGACTTTCTTTATTATAGATAATGCCTCTGATCGATCTTGTTTGTCACAAATTTTTCTTACTGAAAGTCTTTACTTCTCTGTCAGCAACATTTTATAATTTTTATTTAATTTAATTTTGTTGTTCTATATGACTCTGTCTATAGTTACTCTTAATGCCAGGGGGTTGAGGAACAATTTAAAAAGAAAAGCTTTATTTCTATATACCAAGCAGTTTAAAACTGATTTTATTTTTTTCAAGAAGCGCATTCTACTTCTAATGACTTAAATTTTTGGAAATCTCAATCGGGTAACAGTTTATGGTCTTTGCATGGCAGAGAACAGACAGCAGGTGTCTGTACTCTTAAAAATAACTTTAATGGTGAAGTTCTACACTCTGAAGTTGACCCTCATGGTCATTATTTATGTCTTGTAATTAATAACAACCAGAACACTCTGATTATTGTTCATTTTTATGGTTATAACACAAAGATTGATAATGATAATTTGATTGAGATGGTGGAGGATTGAATATTGTGCCTATTGAGTAAACATCCAAATTAATTTATTGCTATTGGAGGGGACTTTAATATTACTATTGACAATAACCTAGACAGATGGCCTCCATGCTCATCCTCCTCAAGTGTCTCCTTTACATTTTTTATGCTGAGATTTGATCTTGTTGACTTATGGAGAGATAAACATCCTACCGCAAAATTATACACATGGTGCAACAGCACTGGTTCTTGCCAGTCTCGTATCGACTACTGGCTGGTCTCAACAACACTCAAAGACAATAGCTCTGTTGACATTCCACCTTATAAAGCAGTTTTAATTAAAATAAATTTTTCTTCTATCCCTCTACAAAAAGCCTGCTTCTGGAAACTGAATTATTTTATGTTAAGACACAAAATAGTTAAATGTAATGTAGAAAAATTATTTTAACATTTTGGAATAAAGCCCAGCTAGATAATGATTGCTCTAGAAATTGGGAATTACTAAAATACGAAATAGGCAAATACTTCATTTTTGGAATTCACAGTTACTATAAAGATAGTGCAGAATGGTATTTTATAATTAATCGTATTATCCTACAGGGTAAATTATTTTTGCACAAATGTAAGTTTGCAAGTCAAAAACCATGCCTTGTGTTTTTCCTTAAATACATGAACTGTTATGTTAAAACTATCTCTGCATAATATAACACAAAAGCTGCTAAGACATATAAATTATGTGAACAGAACAATATTTTTGTATAAATACTTGTACTTTATTTTTCTACACCCCCTGGCTGTGTCAAATGTATATTGCATGTTAGTCTGTCATATCTGTGAACTTAACATTTTGTCAATGAAAAATAAATAAATAAATAAAATAAAATTTCATCCCCCTACTCACTTCCGGGGTTGCGTTGTGCCGTTACATTGCGCCGATTGGTCAGATCTCACTGTTCGAAGATTCAAATTCAAATAAGCTTGAGTACAATAAACATATGAACAGAATACAAATTTGTGTGTGTATGTGTGTGGTATTTCTATATCTTAGCTTGTGTAATGGCGTGTGTAAATTAGGTGAAAGAGTGAGTACAGTAATTAATATAAAAAATCTCTCTCAAGCAAGATTCATAGATCGCTAGCTAGCTAGCAAGCGAAATATAGTCAGTGAGACAGATCACTAGCGAGCTAGCTGGAAGAGCTACTCTTAGACTTTTATAAAAGTTTCTCTTCCTAGATAGCCAGTTAGTTAGCTAGCGATCGCTCACTGTCTTTAGCAACCAGCAGAGAACACTTGGAAACCACGCATGCAAGGTAAAGTTGATGCTAACGTATGCATTGAGGGTACGTAGTCGGAAACGTAACCCCGAAGTGAATAGGGGGATGAAATTTAAAAAAAAATTTTATTCAACTTTAGCTTCAGTAGGGGGATGAAATTTGTAGAGGGGATGTAATTTGTCGTGACAGAGCCAGAGACTGTAAAAAATGGCTGGAGCAGACTGGGGAAAGATTGTGCTTAGATTTTGATAGAAACATACCGGAAGTTCAGACCGGAAGTTATACACAGGAAGTCTAATTGTTTTAAAAAAATATATATTTATTGTTTTTTAAACGATAGAGTACAAACATACAATATATAAAAATACAGTAAACGTACACAAACTTAACATTGAACACAGGGGTACAATCAGTTATACAAATGTTAAATTACACTTCTCAAAAATGTTAACAGTCAGTATTGCTTTTTTGTTTTTACATAAATTAATTGTCTTGAAGTAGTTTTGCATGTCTATCAAGAATACATTTAGTTTGGGTTTTTTCCACTCCATTTCATCCTATGCACAAATAATCTGCCAAGAATTATTATTAAATTTATAAGAAACATCATGTTGGGGTCTTTATCTATGGGGATAAATAGAAGCAGGATATCTTGCAATTGAAAGGTAAAATTGAAAGAGCTTTTCCTAAGAATACATTTTGATAAATCCATCCAGAATTTACTAACATGTGGGCAGTTCCAGAAAAGGTGGGTTAAAGATTCAGAATCATTTTCACAGAATACACATTTCTCATAAATATCTATTTTAAATCTATTTGTAATAAAACTTTTCACTGGGTAAACTCTATAGATAGTCTTGAATGTAACTTTGACCTTATTAGTTATACAGTATTTATGACATTGGCTCCAGACATTTCTCCAATTGATATATTCCACAGTGGAATTCCAAAACATAGCAGCAGGAGGTGTAATAACATTCCTACAGATCGATCTAATATAGTTATTGCACTTTTTTGCTTTGGATATCAACACCTTCTAATAAAATTGACGATAAGAAATCTTCCATAGATTCACATGAAGTATTGAAGTTGTATTCTCTTATGAGAGATATCACTCCTTCAGGAATGGAGTTAATTACTGTTTGAAATTCTGTACAAGCGATAGGAACATCGAAATGGCTCATAAATTCTGTATGACTATAAAGTTGACCATCCTTGTTGAATAATTGTTTAACCCATATGATATTACAGTTAGTACAATTTCTATAAAATAAAGTTTTATTACTATATCTTATATCCTTGTTGTTCCAAAGTGTGTATCTATGAGGAGAGAAGTTGTGTTTGTAAGAGAGAGTCCAAATAAGCGGTACTTGTTTATGAAAATTTGCAAGCCTAACTGGGAGTTTCCCAACATCAAAATTGCATTTCAGTAAAAACTCAATGCCACCAACCTGTTGAAAAATTAGGTTTGGGAATATGTTCCAAATTGTGTCTCTGTTTTAGATAGTTCTGTAACCATTTAATTTTAAAAATAATATTGGAGGTTTGGTAATCCAATGCGTTTAGACCGCCCTTGTCCTGGTCATTACAAATTATATCTCTTTTTATGTAGTGAGGTTTATTCCTCCATATGAAGTTAAACAGCTTTGAATCTACTTTTTTTATGAACGATGGGGGAACATCCAGGACAAGGGAGGTATAGACCAATCTAGATAAGCCCTCAGATTTAGAAAGAAGAACATGTCCATTCAGAGAAAGATCTCTCAATAACCAAGAATTAAATCTATTTTCTACTTTTTTGAGAATGGGAGAGAAGTTTAATCTTGATCTTTCTTTCTGGTCCTTGCCGATCTTAATACCCAAATAGGTAACCATATTCTTAACAGGAATTCCACATATAGTGCTGACCATGGCACGCTTCAAGGGTAACAACTCACATTTTCTAATATTCAAATTTAGTTCAGACACTCTTGAGAAGGATGTCATCCGCCAGTTGAGAGCATCTTATTTCTTTGTCTTGTATCTGAATACCTCTAAATAAACCTTTGTTTACATGTAATGCCATGACTTGAGTAACTAAAAGGAACAAAAAGGGTAAAATTGGGCAACCTTGTCAAATTCCCCTACCAATATCAAACTGTTGTGATGTCCCATAAGATAATTTCACATAACTATTACCTTTATTGTAAAGGGTATTAATTACTCAAATAAAATACAAATAAAATAAAGCTGTCATCTTTTATGAAGTCACTGTAGTCAACTAAATCTAATACCAGGCGAATATTATTACATATATGTCTGCCCTTCATAAAGCCAGACTGAGATTTGTCTATAATAGGATCCAGTTTGTTTTTTAATCTCTCAGCAAATACTGATGCTAGTAATTTTCCATCATTGTTAATCAAAGTGATAGGCCTCCAGTTATGTAAAAACAAGGGATCCTTGTCTGGTTTCGGTATTACGGTGATCAAACCTTGTGTCATTGAGGCTGGAAGAGATCTGTCACGCCCCGTGTTTCGGTTGTCATATGGTTTTCCTTGTGTTCCGGTTATTTCTGTTCCTTGTGCTTTGTTCCTCACCATGTCTTTGCTTTTCCCCACAGGGTGGGCGTGATCTTTCACCATGCACTCCCTAATGACTTCCAGCCCTCAGCCATTTTCTCACCCGTTCAGGTCGCATTCCTCACACCCTCCCTGATTAATTCCAATTAGCACCAGACTATAAAGCCACACTTTTTGTTTCTGCCTTTGCCAGATCGTTGATTTGTTGCCCAGCGTCACACCTTGCAATCGCCTTAAAAACCTAGCCTAGCACTATTTTCTGTACCCCGTTTCTCTGCACCTTCTTCGGTTTCCTCACCTTGCACTGTTCTCTTGGCCACTGATTGTTTGTTCATGCACCTTGTTCAGTGTTCCCCTGTCTGTCGTACCTACGCGTTGTCTTCGTTGCGTCTTGTTCCGTGTTCCCCTGTTCTCCCCAGTTACCTCCCCAGCTCGAACTTCCCGATCCAGCCAGTCCTTCGCCGGCCTCCCAGTCTCCAGCCCAGCTCCGCCGCCGACACCGGAGGTATTCCGTTCAGCGCCACGCCAAGCCGGATCCCAGATCTCCTCACAAACCCACACGGCCCCTGCTCCAAGCCTGCCTGGTTTTCTACAACAGCCTGTTCAGCGCCACGCCGACCTCCTCACCTACCCTCACGGTCCCTGTCCCAAGTCTGCCCTGGTCCCTACCGCCCTCTGTCTGTACTCAAATAAACCCCTTTTTGAATTCCATCTACTGCTGTCTCTGAGTCCTGCATTTGGGTCCAGTCCGAGCCCGGCTCCTAACAAGATCCTAAGTCAATTGCTTCCCTAAAAACAAAATGAAGATATTCTGTGAGGTCATCCTTTATTTCATCCATGGTTATTTCTTCATCAATGAGAGTGGCATGTTCTCTAACTGACTCTAGAAAGGCAGACATATCAGTGGTAGGGCAGGCATTACTTGTATATAAATTATCATAAAACTCTGAAACATTTTGAAATATCCTTATAATTTTGATATTCATGGCCATCTATAATACGTTTGTGAACAGAAGTGAATCACCGTTTCTTTTCTCAAGGTTGTAGAAATATTTTGTATTCTTTTCACCCTCTTCTAACCATCTCCTTCTTGACCATACAAGCCCATCTGGCCTTTTCTTTGTATACTTCATCCAATTTCAATTGTAGATCAAGTAATCTTTTTTTATGTTTTCCATCAATATCTTCACAACCTAAAATATTAATTATTTCTATGATAATTTCCTCTTCCTTTAATCTTTTGTTCTTAGCAATGTCCTTACTCCTTTTAATGGCAAACTGTCGCATATTATATTTCATTAGCTCCCAATATTTTCCATAAGATTCTTCTAGTTGTGCTTTACTCCAGTGACTAATAATGATGTCCTTGGCTTTTCTTTTAAATATATCATCATTTAGTAAGTTGCAATTGAATTTCCAATATCCTTTATTTATTCTATTAGAACCAGGACAGCTCAAGTTAACAGATAAAAGAATGGCTTTATGATCAGTAAGAACCGATGGTTCAATAGAGACCTTGTCCACTTGTTTCTCAAGAATGTCTCAAATCAACCATAAATCAATCCTTGATTGCTTGGATCTATCCTTATTACACCAAGTGTATTCCTTTTTGTTTGGGTACCTAGATCTCCATATAACTATAACACCAAGACCAGAACATATGTTACTAATCTCTGGGTTTGTGATGTTAGGTCTAGTAGGAGGGGGAAACCTCTAACATCTAACATTGCATCAGACACTGAGTTGAAATCCCCTCCCAGGATAATTTTGATATCTTGAAAGACATCCTTAATTCTATGTACCTCTTCCTCCAACTCCTGAAATAAAGATATGTTATTCTGTTTATAGTTAAAAGCATATATATTTCCCAACAAATATCTCTCACTGTTGATGGTTACTGTTAAAAGAGTACATCTTCCAGAGTGATGGGTCTTACTGTTGATAACTTTCCCTTTGAATTAACCTTTCAATATTGCAACCCCTGCAGAATGGTTGCTACCATAAGATAGCCAGATATCATTGCCCCATTGATTCTTCCATAAACTCAAATCGGATAAACATGCACGTGTTTCTTGTAAAAAATAAAAATATGCATTGAACCGTTTACAGTACAGAAAAATAGCTTTGCGTTTCAGTGTAACCAAAAATATTAATATAAAAATATATATCGCATTCACTTACGCATTCTCCCTGTGATAGCAGTAAAAGACGTAAGACGTAATGTAAGTATTACTGCTCAAATATTTCAGTTATACGTTATTGTTAAGTTGAGTGTCTTTAAATAGGTTAGTGATATTATATAATGTGGATATTTTGCTTTAATGTTTGTGTTAGTTAGTAGTGTATGTAAACTGAAATTGTAAGAAAATTCAAAAACAAAACAGCAACTGATATAAATTCCATTGACATGGTAATTATTAAAGAAGTAATTGATTTTATTGTAAGACTTCTGACCTATATATGTAATCTGTCTTTTCAAAGAGGTGTTTTTCCTAATAATATGAAATCAGCAAAGGTAATACCAATATTTAAAAATGGAGATAAGCACTACATGGATAATTATAGAACAGTGTCCCTTCTTCCTCAATTTTCAAAATATTAGAGAAATTATTTGTGAAACAATTGGATCTCTTCATTGGTAAATATGAATTATTGAGTGAGCACCAGTATGGATTTAGGGAAAATAGAACTACTACATATGCAGTAATGGAGATGGTAGAAGAAATAAGAAAGGCAGTTGAAAATGATGAGTGTTCTATTGGTATTTATATTGACCTACAGAAGGCTTTTGATACTATAGATCACAGCCAATTATTGAGAAAATTAGAGAAGTATGGAATAAGAGGTATAGCTTACTCTTGGCTGGAAAGCTACTTGGAAAATAGAGAGCAATGTGTGCAAATCAATGAGACTGTGTCAGGATTTAGGAAGGTCATCTTTGGGGTACCCCAGGGGTCGGTGATTGGTCCAAAACTTTTCTTACTTTATATTAATGATGTTTGCAATGTTACTGAAAGGTTAAAATTTGTAATTTTTGCAGATGATACAAATCTATTTTGCTCTGGGAAAAATTTAAAGGAACTTTTGTATGCTATTGAAAGGGAGCTGGAAATTCTCAAAATTGGTTTGATGTTAATAAATTGTCTCTCAATAATTGAATAAAAAAATCTGTGATGTTGAAATTGAAAGAGTTTTTGAGACAAAATTCTTAGGGGTTGTGATTGATCATAAATTAACATGGAAACAACATATTGACTATATTAAAGGAAAGATTTCAAAGTCAATAGTAATCCTATATAAATCTAGGGATATATTAAATTATAAGGCCTTGTATATAATTTATTGCTCACTTATACTTCCTTATATATCTTACTGTGTGGAATTGTGGGGGTCGATCTTTAAAACGACTATAAATTCAGTAGTCATACTACAAAAACGAGCCATACGTATTATTAATAAGGCTGGTTACTATGATCACACTAATCCAATGTTTATAAAATCCCATGTTATGAAATTTAATGATTTGGTATATTATAAAATAATGCAAATCATGTTTAGAGCTAAAACAAAGTCACTCCCAGACTGTGTACAAAGGTTTTTTTCAATACAGGAGTGCAAATATGATTTGAGAGATGTTTGTAAGTTTACTGTACAAAAAGCTAAAAAATGGATTAAAAGAAGATGTATTTCTATTGTTGGGGTTAAATTATGGAATAATGCTAATATAAATGTAAGAATGTGTAATTCGCTTTTGGTTTTCAAAAGAATGGTTTATAAAGTTATTTTTGAGGGTTACAATTGTGAATGATTTTTATTTTGTTATTATGTTTATTTTTGGAGGATAGCTTAAATTGAAAAGAATGTAGGATAGGCATATATAAGCATTATGCTTCTGCCTGTGCCTTTTCAGTCACTGCCTAATACATAGATTGTTGAATTGTTTATACTATCTAGACTGTTTATATTTATTGTATTGTGTGTGATGACTGAATAAAAAATACTACTACTACTACTACTATGTAGTAGTGTAGTGTTAGTAGTGAGAATCTGACTACCTTCAAACGCAGAATAAAGACTCATCTCTTCAGGCTGCACCTCTCCCCACCTCTCCCTAGCCTATAGTTTAGCTCAATGTAGCTACCTAGTTAGGCTACTACGGTTAAGTTTTTATTTGGCAGGATTGTTTTTGTTTTTGTCTGATTCTGATTAGGCAAATGTGATCTCAGTGCTAGTTTATACTTGGCAGGATTGTAGTTTGCTGAACAGGTTACTCCACAGGGTTGGAGTCCTGATCTATGTGGTCACTTCTGGCACTACGATCTTTACTTCACTCTAGTGTGTTTCTTTTGCAGCTCTGCACCTTTAACTAATGCACTTGTTGTACGTTTGCTAAATGCCTGTTATGTAATGTAGTGTAATAGTTTTTGTGATGCATGCAACACTGATGATGAGTGTTGGAACATTGCAAAAATGTGGTGGACGGTGAAAATTGTTTTCATATCATCCCATCCCCATACAAGAAAACATACGAGAGTACAGAGTATAGAAATACATACAAGAGTTAATTATTACACATTTAGGATGCTTTACTCGACTTTACTCCTCCCATTGAAGGACACATTTATACATAAATTTATTTGGCATAATCACCTTGGTTATATGCATATTCACAATATAGAATTATTTCAGACACAATTCATACATATCATTGAAAAGTAAAGAGTGAAAAAACTGATATTTCAGATAAAACATACTGTCTGAATAATAACAATCAGCTTTATCTGACATAAGACACACTGCCATGTTCCTTTCTCCAGTATATGCAAACAGGTTTCACATTGTTTCTTTTAGACAAGCTATACTGGTGTCAATTTCATCAGAAATATCAGCCTTTGGACATCAAGGGCAATCGCTTTTTCTAAAGAAAGTATGGTCATACCTTTGTAATAAAAGAAAAATTCAATCTCAGTTTTCCCAACCATGTGCTGTTTTTTTCAAATGCCTGTCCAAAATACTACCAGGAAGAAAAACCACATGGGAAAATACACAGCACTACTATACAGCAGGACAGGTTTGGTACAAAACTATAAATGACAAAAATGCAAGCACAAATTTCCACCGGAAAACTTCAAAATTCAAATTTTTATTTGAGGAGTCAGTACCCACCCAAGAGTGGTGATTTAATAAGAAGGCGCTGTAGAAAAGCTGTATGATTTTTTTATCAGAATAATTTTACCGCTGGTAATTTAAATACATAGGCACAGTTTAAACAGTTAAATTATGTGGCTTGAAATTATAATGGTTCATAATACCAAGAAAACCTTGTGAAAAATCCATGTGAATGTGTACATACAGTAAATATAGTTCATGTTACAGCTGAGTCAATTAGCTCAAGGACTTTAGTCAGAGTGACTTACAAAAGTAAATGGTAAGCAAACTTGGTAAGGAAACTTCCCACAATAATTACATTGAATTATTTTATGAATTTTCTGGTGTTGAAATGAACATAATGAACCACTGTGCTTATGACTTCAAACCAGATGGGCTATTTCCTTTCTACAATGAACAAACTTCCACAGCCTTCCAATTGAATGTAGTTTTGGCAAAGATTTAAATATTTAAATGATGCACAAATGGCAAACGTGCCACTGAGCACATAAAGGGCCTTTCATTTGTAAAATATTTCAGCTGTTTTGCTGAAATGATATTAATTAATTTCGATAGACATTAGCAGGTGTTTCTTTCAAATTGCATGACCTTTGGAAACAAATCCTACAAAAATGACACCATAGAGTATGCTTTCATAATATAAATCCCACAATGAGGATTTGTCACATCAGTATGAACTTTCTAGGGGTCATTTAAAATTGATTGTTTATTTTAAAATTAAGTAACGATGAAAAGATTTACACCTGCATGAATTCTTTGGTGGTGATGTAAAAGTAATTCTGACGCTGAGGACATGGGGGGGGGGAGGAGGGGGGGGGGGACCATTCCAGGCTGGAGATTTTCACCAGTATGAATTCTGTGCAGGTGATTTACATGACATGGTTTGAGAAGGCATGCATAAATCCTCTGGCAGTAAGTTCAGTTACGTTTCCTGAACTGTATACACACAAAGGGCTGTACATTCATGCAATTTCTCAGGTGTATGACAAAAGATATTTTTTTAATTCTCTTTTAAATGCAAAATGCACACTAAATTCAAAAGGTAGTGCTTTTTGTCCAGAAGAACCTACTGATAAATATTTATATTAATGTCATTTCCCACACCGGGTACACAAATTGCAGGTCTTTTCACCTGTATGAATGATCTAGTGGTGTTACAAAACATTTGTTCTGGGAAAGCACTTTGCATACTCAGTACATTTGAAGGGCTTTTAACCAATATGAATTCTCTGATGGCTATTTAACTTGGATACTGTGTAAAAGCACTTCCCACAATGAGAACATTTGCAGGGCTTTTCACCTGTATGAATTCTTTGATGGATATTCAAATTGCATCTAATCGAAAAACACTTCCCACACTGAAAACATTTGTAGGGCTTTTCACCTGTATTAATTTTCTGATGGTCCTTTAACTTAGTTGATGTGGAAAAGCATTTCCCACACAGAGTACATTTGTAGGGCTTTTCACCTGTATGAATTTTCTGATGGTGCTTTAACTTAGTTGGTGTGGAAAAGCATTTCCCGCACAGAGTACATTTGTAGGGCTTTTCACCTGTATGCATCATCTTATGGCAATTTAAACCACTTTTTTGGGAAAAACACTTCCCACACACAGTACATCTGTAGGGCTTTTCACCTGTATGAATTCTCCAGTGGATATTTAAATTAGATATTTTGGAAAATGACTTCTCACAATGAGAACATTTATAGGGCTTTTCACCTGTATGAATTCTCTGGTGGACATTTAAATTAGATTTAATGGAAAAACACTTCCCACACTGAGAACATTTGTGCGGCTTTTCACCTGTATGAATTCTCAGGTGAACATTTAAATTAGATGTATTGGGAAAACACTTCCCACATTGAGAACATTTGTAGGGCTTTTCACCTGTATGAACTCTCTCGTGGACATGTAATCGTGAAACAGTGGAAAAGCACTTCCCACACTGAGAACATTTCTTGGCCTTTTCACCTGTATGGATTCTCTGATGGCCATTTAAATGATATATTCTGGAAAAGCACTTCCCACACAAAGTGCATTTATAGGGCTTTTCACCTGTATGAATTCTCTGGTGAATATTTAAATTAGATGTATTGGCAAAACACTTCCCACACTGAGAACATGTGTACGGCTTTTCACCTGTATGAGTTCTCAAGTGGCGATTTAGATGAGGTACTGTGGCAAAGCACTTCACACACACAGTACATTTGTAGGGCTTTTCACCAGTATGAATTTTGTGGTGGCCATTTAAACGAGATACTGTAACAAAGCACTTCCCACACAGAGAACATCTGTATGGCTTTTCACCTGTATGAATTCTTAGGTGAGTTTTTAAACCAGATTTGCTATTAAAGCACTTCCCACACTGAGAACATTTGTAGGGCTTTTCACCTGTATGAATTGTCAGGTGAGTTTTTAAACCATATTTGGTATTAAAGTACTTCTCACACTGAAAACATTTATGCAGCTTTTCACCTTTAACTACTTTTTTATTTCGATGAATTGCCTTCTTGTGAGAAAAATCCAAAAGGCTAATTTTTTTACTTGAATTAAATATCATGGGTTCAATCACATCTGTTCTCTGGCAATTAACATGTTTTCTGCAATTGTTTGCACTTAACTGGATATTTTTGGTCTGATTACTTGCATTGCTTATGTCAGAGTAATGATTTAAGTCCCCAGATTGAGTCAGCGGATCATAAATTTCTTCGTTTTTACAATTTGGTTTTGTCACTCCGGCACATTGCCATGGTTCTGTCTTGACTTTGTTAGCAACATCAACTCCATTCACCCCAGTATTCATGAGATCACTCACTAAACATTCACTGGATTCATACTTCATTTGATCAGATTTTATATCAACACATTTAATATTCTGAAGGTCCCTGATGTGTTCTGCTTTAAGATATCCTCCATCATCAGCCTCTGTTTTGATTTGGTCAGGATGCAGATGGGTTACATATCCCAGCTCTGTACTGTCGAGGGTCTCCGTCTTAAGATCCCCAGTGTGGGTGGAGCCAAGATCAGTTTCTGTTTTAATCAGTGATGTGTGTGTGTGGTGTACATCACTGACCCTGCTGTGTGCTGTAACACACTCTGGCTCCAGTGTGTTGAGTCCTGGTGCAGCACACTCTGTCTCTGACTCTGCCATGTGGACAGACTCCAGCCCACTGAGTTCCTCTTCTTTCTGTCTGATCCTGTGCTGCTCAGTGAGCTCTGGTAGTGTTGTCTCAGTGTTCTGTCTCAGACAGACTCCTGCCTGCATCATACTGCAGAAATGCAGAAGTGCAGCTCCTGGATGGAAACAGGGGAAGGGAATAAGTCTGAATCAAACAGGTCCTACTGCAGCAGCTGACACATTCTTTACACTCTGCAGTCCTGCAGATGCCTGACTCAGCACAGGAAGGCACTCTCGCATTATGAAGTACCATGTCAGCACAGTTGCAGATATCTCAAAAAACAAAGAAATTATAGGCATTTGAAATGTAAACACAAATAGTTTTATCTAATCTAAAGCATAACAGTGGGACATAGAGTTCATTGCATTTGCCATTAATTTGATTACTTTATGTCATTTTACATATGATTGTTATACGGAGATACAAAATTATCCAGAAAAATATCCCTACTAATTGTCAAATTGATTTCAAACATGAAGCCCAGCCCTAATGTTCATTTGTTTTGCTGTGGAAAGGGTATTAAAGTTTCTCTGTCGAGGTCTTACAAAAAGTCTTTAAAAACATTAAATTTGATTTCAAAAAGTGTGCAGCAACCCTGTACTGTGTAGATCACAAGCATTCGCGCGGATGCGCATAATGCAGCAGAGTAATGAACAATTCCACGAATTAATTTCGTGAACAACTCCTAAGGGTTCTACGACGCCATTGTTAACGCCATTCTAACTTTACTGGGTGAGATCTTTAACTCGTACAACATTTAATTACCATCTTATAAAGAAGTAAATGTTTGACCAGTACAAAGTTTTCTAACTTTAAAATGAATTGCACAAGAACGTCTGCCATACTGACAAATTAGTAAACACATAACATGCACAAACATCAAGTTAATGGAAAGCAACCAAACTGAAGCCTGTTAACAAAAGGGACAAAATAGTTAAAGCATCATTATGGGGAGGAAAAGACTCACCCCGATTCGTTAAATTTCTTAAACTCAATCGTTTGTTGAACTGGACGTAATGTAAAGTGGGTGTTGCAAGACGGAGTACAACCACAACCAAGACTTCTTCGTCTTATTATTTTTCCTCCTCCGTTTCGGTCTGAAAACGACAGAGGGTGTATTACAGGGTGTATTACCATAGACATACGTATGTGTATTACCGCCACCCACGGATGTGGAGTATGAACTGAGGAGACTTACGGACTAGCCTACTTCTGATTCCAGAAAACGTGGGGGATTTGGGCGTGGGGGTATGGGTGGGACATGGGCTTTTGTTTTTTCCACGTTAAGCACTCAGCTAGCAAACCGGTTAGATAATTCGGCCTCCTTGTTGCTGAATGCAGGTTTTTTCGGTTATTTTACCCCCCACTATCAAAATATTATTGTAGTATAGTTTGCCCCTATTGTTACATGCTAACATTAGCATTATAATATTATGACCTGATTCCGGTAAGATTTTGGTTGTAGTCTGTTCTTAGATTCTGGAAATAGACTAGTACAGGGTTTCCAGTCATTGAAGCTAGTCAAGTTAGTTGATTATAACCAGGGTGATTCCACTCCGGGTAATTATTTATTTATTCATTCATTCATTCATTCATTCATTCATTCATTCATCGGTTTCTGCAGCTAGTTGTCCGGAGCCACCTGCGTACTTTTAAGTTGAGGGCTTGGTGTCTCCTTCCGACATTTTTACGTAGGCCTACTAACATTAGCTATAGTTTATTATAGCCTAAATTTATTTTAGCTAAATTGTTTGGTGTATTTTGTTCTGAGATATAATTAAAAAAACTGCCTAATACAAGTGTTCGTTCAGTCGTTGCTACTTAGTATAAAGTTAGCAAAATTAGTTTATGATGATTCCTCTCCTGGTAGTTCGTTTTTTACATTTTTAAAATTTTTAAAAATAATTTATTCAGCAGCTAACGTTAGATAAAAGTGCCTTATTTATTTATTTATTTATTTATTTATTTTTCCTCTCCGGTTTCTGCTGCTAGTTGTCCAAAGCCACATGCAGTAACTTGCTCTAGACATAGGGAGAGATAGGGTGATAGTTAGTGGCTAAACGTGTGGCCAAAGCTGTGTGACAGTTGCAGGATGATCGCACTTCAGGAAAGCGATTTTCAGGGCAAGTTTGTCTGCTACCATGGCCAACTGGTTGAGCACCTTGAGAGCAAGATTCTTGATCCTGAGGGCCAGCTTGCTTGACTCCACAGTTATCGCAATTATCAGAGTTCCAGGAACTGAGTAGTGTGTCCTGTAAGGATTTGGTGTGCACGTCACAACTGGGAAAAGAGGAGAAGCCAGAGCAGGCAGGGAGAGTTAGATGGGTGACAGTGGGGCGCAGCCACAGAAAAAACCTCTGCCAAAATTAATTATTATCAAACAAAAATCCATAAATCTGCCTCTAACCCTCATCAACTGTTCTCCATTTTCTCCTCTCTCCACAGCACTCCTTCCCCACCTCAGTCCTCCCTCGCTGCAGATGACTTTGCAGTTTTCTTCGATGAGAAAATTGCAGACATCCGCAGCTCCTTCATGTCCACCACCACCCTTCCCCACTCCCCCATCTCTGTTCCCTCCCCTTGTTTCTTCACTTTCTCTCCCCTCACTGACTCTGATGTTTCCCAGCTCCTACTCTCCCACCGCCCTACCACCTGTGCTCTTGACCCCATCCCTTCCTCTCTCCTTCAGACTATCACACCTGACATCCTCCCATATGTCACCTCCCTCGTGAACTCCTCCTTGTCTTCTGGACGTTTCCCCTCTTCTTTCAAGCTGGCCCACATCACCCCACTGCTGAAAAAGCCCACTCTGGATCCCTCTGTCATCCAGAACTACCGTCCTGTCTCCCTTCTCCCTTTCCTATCCAAAACAATTGAACGAGCTGCTTCTAACCAACTCTCCTCTTTTCTCTCACTGAACAACCTCCTAGACCCCTACCAGTCTGGCTTCAGACCTGGCCACTCGACAGAGACCGCACTCCTCTCGGTCAGTGAGTCGCTTCACGCCGCACAAGCAGCCTCCCATTCATCTGTCCTGATCCTCCTAGACCTTTCTGCTGCCTTTGACACCGTCAACCACCCCATCCTCCTGTCCTCCCTGGCAGCTATGGAGATCTGTGGCACAGCACTAGACTGGATTGAGTCCTACCTCTCCGGTCGCTCCTTCCAAGTCGCCTGGGCTGGTGCAGTATCAGCACCTCGCCCCTTGCCACAGGAGTTCCCCAGGGCTCTGTCCTTGGTCCCCTCCTATTCTCCCTGTACACCCAATCTCTTGGTCCTGTAATCTCTACCCATGGGTTGTCCTATCATTGTTATGCCGATGACACCCAACTCTTTCTCTCCTTCCCCCCCTCTGACACTCAGGTCTCTGCCCGCATCTCTGCTTGCCTGAGGGACATCCAGAGCTGGATGGATAACCACCATCTTAAGCTGAACCCAGGTAAGACGGAGATGATCTTCATCCCTGCTCCATCCTCTAACCTTCTCGACTTTTCTATTTCCCTGGGGGACACTGTGGTGTCATCATCACTCACCGCAAAAAACCTTGGAGTGGTGATGGACAACAGACTGTCCCTCTCCCAGAACATCACGGCGGTGAGTCGAACGTGCAGGTTCTTCCTGTACAACATCCGGAGAATCCGCCCCTTCCTCACCGCCTACGCAACCCAGCTCCTGGTTCAAGCGATGGTCCTGTCCCGCCTGGACTACTGCAACTCACTACTGGCTGGTCTGCCAGCATCCGCCATCAGACCCCTGCAGCTCATCTAGAATGCTGCAGCGCGTCTGGTCTACAACCTCCCCAGACATTCCCATGTCACCCCCCTGCTCACTGACCTCCACTGGCTGCCTGTTATGGCTCGCATCAAATTTAAGACCTTGGTGCTTGCATACCAGGCAGCTAAGGGCTCAGCACCAGGGTACATCCAGAGGATCATCAGACCTTACACACCAGCCAGACCTCTCCGTTCTGCCACCTCTGGACGCTTGGCACCTCCCCCTCTTCGCGTCTGTACTTCCCGCTCCCGTCTGCTGTCTGTCCTGGCCCCTTGCTGGTGGAATGACCTCCCCGTTGCGGTCAGAACAGCAGAGAATCTTACCACCTTCTAGCGCAGACTGAAGACTCATCTCTTCAGGCTGCACCTCTCCCCACCCCTCCCTAGCCACGCTTCGCTCGCCTGGCTCCTGAATTTCAAGAACCCGGAGGGCCAGGTGACACGTTGCCTGGAGGCTCTGCAGGAGTACGACCTCCTAGTCCAGCACAGGGCGGGGCGACACCATGGGAACGCGGACGCCCTCTCCCGGCGCCCCTGCGCTGCCCTGGACTACGCTGCCCCCTGCGCTGCAGCTGGCGGGAGAAATGCTAGCGGCTCTGTCCCCTCAGACCAACCAGAGGCCGAGGCGGCGACGCCGTAACCAGGGAGCCGACCGACTCAACAGCGACGGCCCCCAGGCCACCTGCGGGACTACGAGGTCAATCATGGGTGGACTGCGGGGTCATCGGAGACTGTTGACCCCTTGGATAGGGGCTATGTGATGACCCTGGGGTAGCTAGCTAGGCAGCTAGCTACAATGAGTAGCCAGCTAGGCAGTTAGCTACGATTGCCATCGCTGGTGCCATGTAAATAATTGCTTGTGTATAGCTGTGTGTAGCTAGGTGTAGTTAGCGTGCTTTTGTGTGTTAAAAGTGTAGATATCCGTGTTATGTGTGCTTGTACAGTTTTGTTGTGTATCGCGTCTCTTGTAGTTGTTTTTGAGTTTCCCCCGTGTTCCCTGCCCGTTGTCTTGTGTATGTGTCAGTTTGGAGCAGGGTAGAGGCAGGAGCGGCTGCGATTGGCTAAAAAGTTAGAGCTAGGCAGCCAATCAGCGGCCGCTCCAGCAAGCAAACTTATTTGCATAGCCCAGGTGATATAAGGGGAGACTCCGAGCAGGGTGAGTCAGTGTGTGTTGTGCCTAAGTGCTGTAACCGTCTGAGAAGCAAATCAATAGTCCTTGTTAGGACTGGTAAAATAAACCAAAGCTCTGAGTATGTGATTTGTAAAACTTCAACGCCTGTCTCCATTTTGTCAAACTTGCCACAGTAATATAGAAGGGTACAAACTCATTCGGAAAGATAGATCCAATAAGAGAGGTGGGGGTGTAGCTCTCCATGTAAAAGAAAATTTTAATGAGCAAATTCCAGAAATTGACCAGCTTGTGCCTAGTGAGGATATTTGGATAAAACTCATAATGGAACATGAAAAGGGCCTTACGGTAGGAGTGTGTTATGGCATACTTCGAATCGACTCGACTCTGCACGCTTTTTTTGTTTTCCATCGGGCAAAAGTTGTGGATAGTACCTGTACCTGGTACTTTTTTTAGTATCACCTCCGTTGAGGTTCCAAGCGAGCTGAGGCGATACCAGAAGGTGACGTGAAAACACTGCAGGCCACTGATTGGTCAGAGAAAAGTGTCACTTGATTAGCTTACCCTCTTGCACCGCCTTTGAAAATATGAGAATTCGACACACAGCCTGATAGCCTGTGCTGTCTTCGTTTTCTCTCCTCTCTCCTGTCCTCCTCCACTCTCCTCTCAACTCATCTCTTTATTCCCTCTCTCCTGCTTCACTTTGCTCTCCTGCTCCACTTGCCTCCACTACTCCTGCCTGTGTACTTGTCTAATAAGGTTACATCTGAGAATGAGTCATGTTAGATAATTCTAACGGCTCTAGAGAGGGCCTTTCATGTTTTTTTTTTTTTGTGTTTTTTAACTTCGGTGGGTGGCACGAATGAACCAGTTGGAAGACGAAGAAGAAGAAAGAAGAGACTGAGTGGTCATATATTGCCTTGAACAATCCATTTGTGAAATATACGCGCATTTGTGATGCCTGGTTACCTTCCATAATAGTTGTGCGTAATACCACACGTGTTGTTTACGGCATTGTTGCCCTTTTTATTACAGTCTGCCTTGATTGACAATCTATTTATTCAGTGGGTGAGAGTATAAGCTTTCTAACGATGTATAACATGTCTAATGTCTAATTTTGCTTCAGGAATAGCATTTTATTGGTCAGCGTAATTGAAAGTTTTGTTATCGTGTTGATGGAATATATTGATCTAATATATTCTTTTATATAGCATTTCTTAGGCCAGGCATTTTATTCTGATCAAGTGTCAGGCCTGACCTGAGAATCTCTCCTCACTCAAGGGCATACGTCACTCGTGGGTAATGTTCTTTTGCCAGTTAGATAAGACCTGACAGCCAGTCAAGAGGCAAAATAAAATACAAATTGTGTGCTAACTTACTGACACCTGAAGACCCATCACATCACCTCTTGCGGGTATCGAAAATCCAAACGTAGTATGTGCCAAGGAATGTGTAATGATTTAAACACCTGATTCCATTTAAATATATTTAGTTATTGATACAATCGTCTGTTTTAATAAGAGATTCTTTGTTATGCAAAGCAAGCATTGTGGAATGTAGAGAGTGTCAGCGCACCCCAAGATTGTTGTGCATATGACAGATTGTTATGTAAACACGACACGATTATCAGTTGCTGTCTCTAAAACAATGGCCACTATAGCTGACTCTTAAAGTACGTCAAAGGTAACTAGCCATCTGCGCATGTCTAGGATTCCACTCATTGTTTATTGTGGATCTATAATAAATGCTGTTGAATTTTGAAACAGCTTCCTCTGTGTTTCACAAAGTTGGAATTCACGACTCCCCAGAAAGAACCTGGAACTCAAGGGATGTCGTCTCCCACAATCGCATTCACTTACGTATTCACTCTGAGGTAGCAGTAAAAGACGCTGCGCCTAACAAAACGTCAACGATTTTTCGTAATTTCTTGGAAAACACTATTATTATTGAGGACTTCTGGGCATAGCTAAGCCACATGTTTGCTGATAGACTGGAATCATTTTCTGGTGTAAGACTGAAGTGGATAGGAATATATCATTGATTTACTGTCTCTGTCTCTATCTGTTGACAACAAATAAGATTTCATCAGTGCTATGTAAGTATTACTGCTCAAAATATTTCGGTTATATACATTATTTTTAAAATTGAGTGTCTTAAAATAGTTTAGTGGCATTTTATAATGAGGATATTTCAATGAGGATATTTTAATGAGGATAACTTACAGGCCTCCGTAGCTTATCCTACCTTCTTGGAAAAGGAGAGGTGGGGGGGGTGGGTATTCAGTTGGTTGCAATCTGCAACCTCACCGCTAGATGCCACTAAATCCTATCCTAATTTAACAAATTAGTACACATCAACTGGACTCTTCTATGTACTGAACCTTAAGCTTTTTTGCAATCTCTTGCTGGGAATAACTACCACAATATGCTTACTTGGCTCCACACATCTAAGCCAAACTGTTCTTTGCCATGTTTCTTGCAATTTTCGTGCCTATTTTACGTACACTACAGAATCATAGAAATGCTGTAAGACCTCATTTATTCCTTTTGATGAATAAACCAGTCCATTATCTATCTTTCTTGCAAGAACAATGCTGGAAGCCTCCTGTTTTTTTAAACTGCCAAACAAGAAGTCTGTCAATTTTCAAGCTCCCTTTATAAAAAAATTGTTCAAGCCAAATGACACATTCTGCCTTTCTTTTTTTTTTGCAGATTTCATGCAACTTAAGTTTATAAATTATTTGGAGCAAGCCATCTGAATACTTTCTCACCTGAGATTTCTAGAGTTCTACTGTTGCAATTTTTCTGAAATGGATTGTTCAAAATGTACAGTAATGAGTTTTAGACAACATACCTTCAAAAACAATTACATGTTCAGCCACATTCAACATATTTAATACAATTCACACCATGAGTCAAATTTATTTCTTACACCATTTCTATTATGAGGAATTAGCAGCAGAAATGAAATTAGATTTATAAACAGGGGTAGCAAAGCAAAAAGCAATGACACATACAGATAATTTATACAGATAATTTATATATAAGCACATCCTAAAGGCATTGGTATGTGCACATTCACAATGTAAAATAATTTCATATGCAACTTATATACACATTTGAAAAATAAAGAGTGAAGCAAAGATACTCAACAGAGATAAGACATACTATTTATTTATTTATATAGCACTTTTCATAAATGTCTGTAACACAAAGTGCTTTACAGAAAGAGAAGACAAAATAAAAGAATAAGACAAGGTAAAACAAGGATACACCATAAATAGAAAAACTCCTCCCCACTCCCTTCCATCACAGGAATACAATACAACAATACAATAAAACAATAAAAACAGTAAAATAATACAAAACAATAAAAAACAGTAAAATAATGAAAAGCGATAAAATAATAAAATAGCAATAAAATAATATAGACAGGGAATAAAGAAGTATATTTTTGTTTTATTTATCTCAAGTCTAATAATCAGCTTTATCTGACATACACATTACAGCCTCTACATTGGCAGACAATTACTGAAAAGGCCAATACTGTCAAGTTCATTTTCAAACTTCAAGTTGGCAATATGCACTACCATGTTTCTTTCTACAGTATATACAAAGTGTTCACATTGTTTCTTTCAAACAATTTACTCTGGTGTCAATTTCATCATCATTTAAAAATTTCAAAAATATATATCCTTCGGACTTCAAGGGAAATTCTTTTCCAAAGAACAAAGTGGTGACACGCTTATTATGGACAAAATGGCATCCAAGTTTGCCCCACTTAGTGTGTCGTTTCTCAAACACCTGTCCAAACAGCGAGCCAGCAAGTAAAACCACAGGAGAATTATACATGGCCCTACGATACAGCAGGAAAAGTTTCCAACAAAAATGCAGATCAAAAAAGAATACACTAGAAGTGTACTCCTGACAATTTTTTGGAAAATAGAAAAACAAATTTGAAATTTTATTTGAGCATCAGTTCCCTATAGCAGGGCATTGATAAGAGGGCCCTGTGGAAAAGTCACACAGCCTACAAAAAGCTAAAGAGGTTACACTTCTTCAGTTTCTGGTGGAATTATCTGGCTTTAAATAACCATAAAACATTTCACCAGCATGAATTCTGTGGTGGCTGCATAAATTATACACCTGGGAAACATTTTTTTTTACCTGAAGGGTATTTTTTGGTGACAACAAAAAACTCCTCTCCACAGTGGAGATATTTATGGGGGTTTTCAACCGGTTTGATTCTGTGCTGGTCATTAAAATGACTTGCTTTCAAAAAATACTTCCCACAATGGGTAGACAAGGAGGGATTCTCCCCAAAGATTTTTCGGGCACAAATTTAAATGGGATTTCATTAAATAGCGCATCCCACACCGTGTACACGTGTAAGACTATTCACCCAAACAAATTCTATGGATGGAGTTTCATGCAGCTTAAAAAAAAATTCCCACATTGAGGACATCTGCTTTTTATCGGTCTGAATCATATGGTGGCAATCTAAAGCAATTTTTTAAAAAAATATGTGGATGAATTCTCAAGTGTGTACATAAAGGATGCCATTCCATTAAGACACTTCCCACACTGAATACAAAGGTAGGGATTTTCATCCTTATGAACATGCTGACAGATATTTAAATTTGATTTTTTATTAACCCCTTTACACCAACTATATGGCTTTTCACCTTCTTGAATAATCTTGTGGAAAGATGGAGCACATAGTTGGGAAAAACACTTCCCACATTAAGCATGTTTGTAGGGCTTTTCACCTGTATGAACTCTCTGGTGGGTATTTAAAGCACTTTTTTGGGAAAAACACTTCCCACACTCAGTACATTTATAGGGCTTTACACCTGTATGAATTCTCTGGTGGATATTTAAAGCACTTTTTTGGGAAAAACACTTTCTACACTGAGGACAGTTGTAGGGTTTCTCACCTGTATGAATCCTTTTATGGCGATTTAAATCAACTGATTGGGAAAAACAATTCCCACACTCTGTACATTTGTAGGGTTTTTCCCCTGTGTGAATTCGGTGGTGTGTATTTAAACTAAAAATTGTGGAAAAACACTTCCCACACTCAGTACATTTGTAGGGCTTTTCCCCAGTATGAACTCTCAAGTGGCTACTTAAATTACGTAATGTGGCAAAGTGCTTCCCACAATGAGAACATTTGCAGGGCTTTTCACCTGTATGAATTCTCTGATGGATATTTAAATTGCATCTAATTGAAAAACACTTCCCACACTGAGAACATACGTAGGGTTTTTCACCTGTATGTACTCTCAGATGTACACTCAAAGTTGATTTTGTAATAAAGCACTTGTCACACTCTGTACATTTGTAGGGTTTTTCACTTGTATGAATTTTCTGATGCTCGTTTAAATTAAATGGTGCTGAAAAGCATTTCCCACAAAGAGTACATTTGTAGGGCTTTTCGCCTGTATGGATTTTCTGATGGTGCTTTAAATTATATGGTGTGGAAAAGCATTTCCCACACAGAGTACATTTGTAGGGCTTTTCACCTGTATGAATCGTCTTGTGGCGATTTAAACCATTTGCTTGGGAAAAACACTTCCCACACAGAGTACACCTGTAAGGCTTTTCACCTGTATGAATTCTCCGGTGGATATTTAAATTAGATATTCTGGAAAAGCACTTCTCACAATGAGAACATCTGTATGGCTTATCACCGGTATGAATTCTCAGGTGAACATTTAAATTAGATGTTGAGGAAAAGCACTTCTTACACCAAGTACATTTGTAGGGCTTTTCACCTGTATGAATTTTGTGGTGAGCATTTAAACCAGATTTGGAATTAAAGTACTTCTCACACTGAGAACACCTGTACGGCTTTTCACCATTAACCTCAACATCAACTCCATCCATCCCAGTATTCATGAGATCACTCACTAAACATTCACTGGATTCATACTTCATTTGATCAGATTTTTTATCAACACATTTAATATTTTGTAAGTCCCTGATGTCTTCCGCCTCCAGGTATCCTCCATCATCAGTCTCTGTTTTGATTTGGTGAGGATGCAGATGGGTTACATATCCCAGCTCTGTACTATCAGGGCACTCTGATTTAATAAGATTCCCAGTGTATGTGGAACCCAGATCAGTTTCTGTTTTTTTTTGTGATGTGTGTGTGTGGTGTACATCACTGACCCCACTGTGTGCTGTAACACACACTGGCTCCAGTGTGTTGAGTCCTGGTGCAGCACACTCTGTCTCTGCCATGTGGACAGACTCCAGTCCACTGAGTTCCTCTTCTTTCTGTCTGTTCCTGTGCTGCTCAGTGAGCTCTGGTAGTGTTGTCTCAGTATCCTGTCTCAGACTCCTGTCTGCATCATACTGCTGCTCAGAAATACAGCTCCTGGAGGGAAACAGGGGAAGGGATTTAGCCTAAATCAAACAGGTCCTACTGCAGCAGCTGCCACATTCTTTACACTCTGCAGTCCTGCAGATGCCCGACTCAGCACAGGGAGGCACTCTTGCATTATGAAGTATTATAATGCTTCTCTCCCTCCCTGGTCGCTATCTCAGACCAATTTTAAAAACACAGTTTTCACTGTAACTGCCACTTTCTGTGATTTATTTATTTATTGCATTTTGTTGTGGAACAGCAGAATACAACAGTTTCTGAAGGGTGGAATGATGTATGGTGGAATCAGTGTGCACCAGCAGCATCGCTGGAAACCCCTGGACACTCCATAGGCATTTTGAGGCCACTGCTGAGGGGTTCATCCTGAAGGCTGTGAGGTGCTCTCGTTGGCCGGGTCAGCAGGTCCTCTTCAGGCCAACCTGGTTTACAGCTTGTAATTGTCACCCGAACCCAATAAAACCCAACCAGAACCCAAGAGTTCAGGTATCTAGCCGGAAATCCATCTACCCCAGCTGGTCATCCTTCATACATAATATAATATAGTAGGCCCTGACTTTTTCCATGAGCATTTGAAGCGTGCAAAAATTCTGCTTGTTCTGGCGACATTTCAGGTACATCTACATTGGAGAGAAATGTTCCCAATTTTTCCTCATGCTTAAATAATATAGCCTATGTAACTCCTCATACACATGTCAGAAGACCCAATTAATTCCCTTTGATGAATAACCCAGTTCATTATCTTGGTTTATTACAGGAACAACATAGGCAAAAATCCGGCTTACAAGGCTTCCAGTTCTCACCTTTTTCATAAAAATTTGTTCTCAACCAAAATATTGCATATTCTGTTTTACTGCTATAGGTTTCAAGCAACTTATTTTTAAGTTTCCAAATGTTTTGGAGCAAACAATCTGGAAAGTTTCTTGCCCATTATTTTCCAGTGTACAGATTTGGTGTCTAATTTTATAGTCATGTCATTGCTTTCCTTTTTTGTAGACATTTATGCAATGATTTTTCATCTCATGTATGCTTTCATGCTTCCCATGCTGTTGCTAATTTATCTGCTGTCACTGTATTCATTAACAAATATGAAAAAAAGTATTTGAATCCAAAACAAATACGTATTTGACCTGGGTCTGAACAATACCAATTAGAGCCTAGATGCAGTTCTGCCTACATCATCTTTACAAATCAACTACATATGAATCAGAATCATTAAACCATTATAGTTGATTAACCAATTTATGAAAATGTATCCAACCCAAACACTTTTCATTTTAACTGCTTCCTCATTCCTTATATATGTAGGGGTGACATAGCTCAGGAGGTAAGACCGATTGTCTGGCAGTCAGAGGGTTGCTGGTTCAAACCCTGCCCTGGGCATGTCGAAGTGTCCTTGAGCAAGACACCTAACCCCTAACTGCTCGGGCAAATGAGAGGCATCAATTGTAAAGCACTTTGGATAAAAGCGCTATATAAATGCAGTCCATTTACCATTTATATACCTCTGTGGCACGAAGGTTAGAACTCTAGCTAACCATACTGCAACTGACCCATCTTGTCTTGATACAGGACATGTCCTGTTGTTGCCAACATGCTAAACTGGGACCAATCAGCCCCTAATCTCTGCTTATTTTACACTACTGCACAAAAAAGGGGAGGTGGCCCTCTGTAAAACAGCTTTAAAGAATAATCTACCAAACAAAAGCCGGGTGCACCAGCCCAGGATAAGCAGGTATAGATAATTGATGGATTGCCTTAGTTCACAAAATCCTCTGCATTTAGTGTATGCATACTGGTGGAAACCATGTATATTGTCTGTTGGCCATCATTGTTGGACATGATGTGTCATCGCCATTGACCAATCAGTGCTGTACAAACTACAGGCATGTCATGTTGAATAGAGCACCCCTAAAAAAAGCTTTGGCTTTAAACGTCGGGTGTTTTACTGTACTGTTCGGACAATAAAATGAACCACGGAATGAAGCACAAAAAGAACATTTATAATAAAAGAAAATAAAAGTATTTTTTTAGTAGAGTGCCTCCAACTTATGACTCTATACTACTGCACATACTGGTTGTTCAGTTTTCACCAAATCACATCACAGTTCCGTGGTATACTGTTTAGTTCACAAGCATTAGCGGGGATGCGCATAATGCAGCTGAGTAATGAACAATTCCACGGATTAATTTCGTGAACAACTTCTACGAAGTGACGCCATTGTTAACGCCATTCTACTGGGCGAGATCTTTAACTCTTATAAATTTTAATTGCCATCTTGTAGAGAAGTAAATGTTTGACCAGTACCACGTTTTCTAACTCTAAAATAAATTGCACAATAACGTCTGCCATACTGACAAATTAGTAAACAGATCATATACGCAAACACCTAGTTAATGGAAAGCAACCAAACGAGAAGCTTGTGAACAAAATGAACAGAACAGTTAAAGAATCACATTATGGGTAGGAAAAGACTTACACCGATTCGTTGAATATTTTAAAACGCAATCGTTTGTTCAGTTGGATGTAATGTAAAGTGGGTGTTAAATCTGTGTTCACCACAAAGGGCAAGACGGAGTACAACCGTCACCGAGACTTATTTGTCTTCTTCCTCACCCGTTTCGTTTAACACTGTCTAAAAACGACAGAGGGTGTATTACCGCCACCCATGGGTGTGGAGTATGAACTGAGGAGACATACTCCCCCCCTACATTACAAGTAAGGTAAGACCGTTTTGCTCCTAAGGTGGAAGTCTTTGTTGCCGTTAGGGGACGGGGGTGAGGGTGGGAGATGGGCCTTTCCAGTTTTTTCTCCGTTAAGCACTCGGCTAGCAAACCGGTTATTCGGTCTCCTTGAACGCAGGTTTTTTCTGTGGTTACCCTACCCCCCAGGATCAAAGTATTATTGTAGCTAGATAGTTTGCCCTTATTGTTATATGCTGACATTAGCTGTTGTTTATTATAATAATTTGATTCCAGGAAGATTTTGGTTGTAGTCTGTTCTGAGATTCTGAAAATATTTCCTAGTACAGGGATTCCAGTCATTTGTAATAAGCTAGTAAAAAGCTAGCTAAGTTAGGTGATTATAACCAGGGAGATTCCACTCCTGGTAGTTCTTTTCAGTGTTATTAATTCAACGCTTAACGTTAACGCAAAGCTAACGCTTATAGTTAAGTGCGTTATTTTTATTTATTTATTTATGCTCCAGTTTCTGCTGCTATAGTTGTCTGGAGCTACCTGCGCACTTTTAAGTTGAAGGCTTGGTGTCTCCGTCTCGGCATTTTACGTACTAACATTAGCTGTAGTTTATTATAAATTTATTCTAGCTAAAAAAACTTTTTAAAAAATTGTGTATTTTGTTCTGAGATATAATTAAAATATTCAATTCAATTAAATTTATTTGAATTGAATTGAATATTGCCTAATACAGGCGTTCCTTCAGTCATTTCTACTTAGAATAAAGCTAGTTAAGTTTAATATTACTTGAATGATTCCACTCCTGGTAGTTCGTTTTTTGTTACTTATTCAGCAGTTAACGTTAGATGAAAGTGCCTTATTTATTTTTCCTCTCCAGTTTCTGCTGCTAGTTGTCCAAAGCCATGTCCAAGTTTTTGAAAGTGTGGTCTTGGTGCTTCCGTTTCGGCAGTAACTTGGTCTAGACATAGGGAGAGATAGTTAGTGGCTAAACATGTGGCCAAAGCTGTGTGACAGTTGCAGGATGATCGCGCTTCTGGAAAGCGACCATTGCCAACTGGTTGAGCACCTTGAGAGGAAGATTCTTGATCTTGAGGGCCAGCTTGCTTGACTCCACAGTTATCGCAATTATCAGAGTTCCAGGAACTGAGTAGTGTGTCCTATAAGGATTTGGTGTGCACGTCACAACTGGGAAAAGGGGAGAAGCCAGAGCAGGCAGGGAGAGATAGATGGGTGACAGTGGGGCGCAGCCACAGAAAAGGGTGTGCTCACCACACGGGTGACATTTCCAGAGGTTGTGGTGTCCAACCAATTCCAGCCCTTGCAGGAATTGGATCTCGACCCTGAGAGTGGGAGGACTGAGGAGCCACTGGGCACCCAGGTGGCCACATCCTCCCAGAAAAGGGAGTTATTGATAGTGGGGAATTAATTTATTAGGGGGGCAGACAGCATAGTCTCTTGCGTTGGCTGCAGAGAGAGAGTGGGCGGGGCGGCTCTCGGACTCTACGCCACAGCTGTTGGGGATTGCTAGTCAGATAGATAGACTGGAAGCATTTTTTGGTGTAAGACAGAAGCGGATGGGAATATATAATTGATTTACTGTCTCTATCTGTTGAAAACAAATTTCATCAGTGCTAAGTATTACTGCTCAAAATATTTTGGTCATATACGTTATTTTTTAAATTAAGTGTCTTAAAATAGGTTAGTGGTATTTTATAATGATATTTCACACTGTAATGTAAGGGTTAGTAGTGTAATCGTTTTTGTGACGCATCATGTCTTTTTATGATTTACCATGCAAAGCAGCTAATGTTAGCAATAAAACGCTACCACAATGCAGAATAATTAACAATCATAATCGCTTTCTTACTTGTAAGCTATGACCTATAGTTTTACAGACTAAATAACTAAAACTAAATACAATTTATAAATCTATCAAGGAACAATCACTTGACACTTGGCTACTCGATGCTGTCGTAGACGATGACATCATTTTTGGAACTTACAGGCCACCATAGCTTACGTCGTTGGAAAGGGAGAGGTTGGGGGGGGGGGGGGGGTGGTTGCAGTTGGCAACCTCACAGCTAGATGCCACTAAATCCTACACACTGCACCTTTAACTAATTAGTACACATCAACTGGACTCTTCTGAGTATGTACTGAACCTTAAGCTTTTTTGCAATCTCTTGCTGGGAATAACCTTACCACAATATGCTTACTTGGCTCCACACATCTAAGCCTAACTGTTCTTTGCCATGTTTCTTCCAACTTTCATGCCTATTTTACTTAAACTACAGACAAAATGCTGTAAGACCTTATTTATTCCTTTTGATGAATAAACCAGTTCATTATCTATCTTTATTGCAAGAACAATGCTGGAAGCCTCCTGTTTTTTTAAACTGCCAAACAAGAAGTCTGTCAATTTTCAAGCTCCCTTTATAAAAAAATTGTTCTCAAGCCAAATGACACATTCTGCCTTTCTTTTTTTACTTTCTCACTTGAGATTTCTAGAGTTCTACTGTTGCAATTTTTCTGAAATGGATTGTTCAAAATGTACAGTAACAGAATCAAATGAGTTTTAAACAACATACTTACCTTCAAAAGCAATTACATGTTCAGCCAACAACATTCAACATATGTAATACAATTCACACAACATGAGTCAAATTTATTTCTTACACAATTTCTATTATGAGGAATTAGCAGCAGAAATGAAATTAGATTTATAAACAGGGGTAGCAAAGCAAGAAGCAATGGCACATACAGACAGAGTTTATGCAACTTATATACACCTTTGAAAACATACTCTCAAGTCTAATAATCAGCTTTCAGACATATGCATTACATCCTCTACATTGGCAGAAAATTACTGAAAAGGCCAATACTGTCAAGTTCATTTTCAAACTTCAAGTTGGCAATATGCACTACCATGTTTCTTTCTACAGTATATACAAAGTGTTCACATTGTTTCTTTCAAACAATTTACTCTGGTGTCAATTTCATCATCATTTCAAAATTTCAAAAATATATATCCTTCGGACTTCAAGGGAAATTCTTTTCCAAAGAACAAAGTGGTGACACGCTTATTATGGACAAAATGGCATCCAAGTTTGCCCCACTTAGTGTGTCGTTTCTCAAACACCTGTCCAAACAGCGAGCCAGCAAGTAAAACCACAGGGGAATTATACACGGCCCTACGATACAGCAGGAAAAGTTTCCAACAAAAATGCAATCAAAAAAGAATGTACTAGAAGTGCACTCCTGACAATTTTTTGGAAAATAGAAAAACAAAATTGAAATTTTATTTTAGCATCAGTTCCCTATAGCAGGGCATTGATAAGAGAGCCCTGTGGAAAAGTCCCTTTAGCCTACAAAAAGCTAAACAGGTTACACTTCTTCAGTTTCTGGTGGAATTATCTGGCTTTAAATAACCATAAAACATTTCACCAGCATGAATTCTGTGGTGGCTGCATAAATTATACACCTGGGAAACATTTTCCACACTGAGGCAAGTTTTTTACCTGAAGGGTATTTTTTGGTGACAACAATTTATGGGGGTTTTCAACCGGATTGATTCTGTGCTGGTCATTAAAATGACTTGCTTTCAAAAAATACTTCCCACAATGGGTAGACAAGGAGGGATTCTCCCCAAAGATTTTTCCGGCACAAATTTAAATGGGATTTCATTAAATAGCGCATCCCACACCGTGTACACGTGTAAGACTATTCACCCAAATGAATTCTCTGGATGGAGTTTCATGCAGCTTAAAAAAAAATTCCCACATTGAGGACATCTGATTTATATCTTATTGAATCATATGATGGCAATTTAAAGCAATTTTTTTGTTTAAAAATTTTTTTTATGTGGATGAATTCTCAAGTGTGTACATAAAGAATCCCTTTCCATTAAGACACTTCCCACACTGAATACAAAGGTAGGGATTTTCATCCTTATGAACATGCTGACAGATATTTTAATTTGATTATTTATTAACCCCTTTACACCAACTATATGGCTTTTCACCTTCTTGAATAATCTTGTTGCAAGATAGAGTACATGGTTCAGAGAAACACTTCCCACATTAAGCATGTTTGTAGGGCTTTTCACCTGTATGAACTCTCTGGTGGGTATTTAAAGCACTTTTTTGGGAAAAAAACTTCCCACACTCAGTACATTTATAGGGTTTTACACCTGTATGAATTCTCTGGTGCTTATTTAAAGCACTTTTTTGGGAAAAACACTTTCTACACTGAGTACAGTTGTAGGGTTTCTCACCTGTATGAATCCTCTCATGGCGATTTAAATCACTTGTTTGGGAAAAACACTTCCCGCACTCTGTACATTTGTAGGGTTTTTCACCTGTGTGAACTTGGTGGTGTATATTTAAACTAAATATTGTGGAAAAACATTTCCCACACTCAGTACATTTGTAGGGCTTTTCCCCAGTATGAACTCTCAAGTGGCTATTTAAATTATGTAATGTAGCAAAGTGCTTCCCACAATGAGAACATTTGCAGGGCTTTTCACCTGTATGAATTCTCTGATGGATATTTAAATTGCATCTAATCGAAAAACACTTCCCACACTGAGAACATTTGTAGGGTTTTTCACCTGTATGTACTCTCAGATGTACACTCAAAGCTGATTTTGTATTAAAGCACTTGTCACACTCAGTACATTTGTAGGGTTTTTCACCTGTATGAATTTTCTGATGGTCGTTTAAATTAAATGATGTGGAAAAGCATTTCCCACACAGAGTACATTTGTAGGGCTTTTCACCTGTATGAATTTTCTGATGGTGCTTTAAATTATATGGTGTGGAAAAGCATTTCCCACACAGAGTACATTTGTAGGGCTTTTCACCTGTATGAATTGTCTTGTGGCAATTTAAACCACTTATTTGGGAAAAACACTTCCCACACACAGTACACATGTAGGGCTTTTCACCTGTATGAATTCTCCGGTGGATATTTAAATCAGATATTTTGGAAAAGCACTTCTCACAATAAGAACATCTGTATGGCTTTTCACCAGTATGAATTCTCAGGTGAACATTTAAATTAGATATTGTGGAAAAGCACTTCTTACACTGAGTACATTTGTGGGGCTTTTCACCTGTATGAATTTTGTGGTGAGCATTTAAATAAGATATTGTAACAAAGCACTTGCCACACAGAGAACATTTGTACAGCTTTTCACCAGCATGAGCTTTCAGGTGTCTATTTAAACCAGATTTGGAATTAAAGTATTTCTCACACTGAGAACATCTGTACAGCTTTTCACCATTGTTAACTACTTCTTTATTTCGATGAATTGTCTTCTTTTGAGAAAAATTCAAAAGGCTTGATTTTTTACTTGAATTAAATATCATGGGTTCAATCACATCCGTTCTTTGGCAATGAATATGTTTGCTGCTATTGTTTGCACTTAACTGGAAATTTCTGGTCTGATTATTTGCGTTGTTTATGTCACAGTAATGTTTTAAGTCCCTAGATTGAGTCAGCGGATCATGAATTTCTTCGTTTTTACAGTTTGGGTTTGTCACTCTGACCCATGGCAATGTGCTAGTCTTGACTTTGTAAGCAACATCAACTCCATTCATCACAGTATTCACGAGATCACTCACTAAACATTCACTGGATTCACACTTGATTTGATCAGATTTCATATCAACACATTTAATATTCTCTAAGTCCCTGATGTCTTCCGCCTTCAGGTATCCTCCATCATCAGTCTCTGTTTTGATTTGGTCAGGATGCAGATGGGTTATATTTCTCCGCTGTGTACTGTCGAGGCTCTCTGATTTAATAAGATTCCCAGTGTAGGTGGAGCCCAGATCAGTTTCTGTTTTAATCAGTGAAGTGTGTGTGTGGTGTACATCACTGACCCCACTGTGTGCTGTAACACACTCTGGCTCCAGTGTGTTGAGTCCTGGTGCAGCACACTCTGTCTCTGACTCTGCCATGTGGACAGGCTCCAGTCCACTGAGTTCCTCTTCTTTCTGTCTGATCCTGTGCTGCTCAGTGAGCTCTAGTAGTGTTGTCTCAGTGTCCTGTCTCAGACAGACTCCTGCCTGCATCATACTGCTGCTCAAAGTTGTGCAGAAGTGCAGCTCCTGGAGGGAAACAGGGGAAGGGAATAAGTCTGAATCAAACAGGTCCTACTGCAGCAGCTGACACATTCTTTACACTCTGCAGTCCTGCAGATGCCTGACTCAGCACAGGAAGGCACTCTCGCATTATGAAGTACCATGTCAGCACAGTTGCAGATGTCTCAAAAAACAAAGAAATTATAGGCATTTGAAATGTAAACACAAAGAGTTTTATCTAATCTAAAGCATAACAGTGGGACATAGTTCATTGCATTTGCCATTAATTTGATTACTTTATGTCATTTTACATATTTATCCAGAAAAATATCCCTACTAATTGTCAAATTGATTTCAAACATGAAGCCCAGCCCTAATGTTCATTTGTTTTGCTGTGGAAAGGGTATTAAAGTTTCTCTGTCGAGGTCTTACAAAAAGTCTTAAAAAGCATTAAATTTGATTTCAAAAAGTGTGCAGCAACCCTGTACTGTGTAGATCACAAGCATTCGCGCGGATGCGCATAATGCGGCAGAGTAATGAACAATTAGTTTCGTGAACAACCCCTAAGGGTTCTACGAAGTGACTAGTACCAAGTTTTCTAACTCTAAAATGAATTGTACAAGAACGTCTGCCATACTGACAAATTAGTAAACACATAACTTGCACAAACATCTAGTTAATGAAAAGCAACCAAACTGAAGCTTGTGAACAAAATGAACAGAACAGTTAAAGAATCATATTATGGGGAAGAAAAGACTTACTCCGATTCGTTGAATTTTTTCAACTCAATTGTTTGTTGAACTGGATGTAACGTAAAGTGGGTGTTTAATCTGTGTTCGCCATAAAGGGCAAAACGGAGTACAACCACCATCAAGACTTCTTCGTCTTCTTTTTCCTCATCCGTTTCGTTTACCCTGTCTGAAAATGACAGAGGGTGTATTACCGCCACCCACGGGTGTGGAGTACGAACTAAGGAGACTGATTAAAAAACAAAAACAAAAACAAAAAAAAAAAACTAAAATTCTATGGATCAACCCAACTGCTTTTAAGTAAGTACTGTATGCGAAATGTCAGCCTTTTTTCACCGTAAATGTTTTCAGAATTTTGTTAATATTAAGTTCTTCCCCTATTTCTTGTAAGTTCAGCCACTTCTGTGAGTTCAGCAGAGCAGGTCGAATCTACAGAAGAAGCTTGTCCCACCAAGATGGACCGGAGACATCTTCCGCCTACCATGGAGCTACTCATAGAAACCAAACTTTGAAACCAATTAATGGAGGCTGTAATGTTACTGTCGTGCACTCTGGAACGAACATGAATCTAAGCATGGTAAATGGTAAATGGACTGCATTTATATAGCTGAAGAACCTGTCATTGCATAGTGCTGATAAATGTACCCCATCAGCAAAAAACTGTCCCGGTCAACTATGGTTTATGCCAGTGGGCTTTTATCATTCAAATACAAAGTGATTAGATATACTTATACATTATACTTATATACATTAGAGGGATGAGGTATACTTAAAAATAATTGCAAATATGCTTATAATTAAATTATGTTACCTTGCATGGTAATTTGTATTCCAGTGTTTTGCCCTCAGCACGCGCAGTCCAGGGACTTCCGGGACTTCACAAGATCAGTGAGCTGGCGTGCGCTCCTCATCTATTGGCGCTGTCTCTACATATTGTGTACTCTAAGCAATGAGCAGCTCCCGTGGGAATCAATGGAACGGGTGAGCGGAAGCTGTCTCCAGTTGTTGTATATCTCCATGAGTGAAACTCCTGTTCCCCATAATGAAATTCTCCTTGGATCCGGGAATTCATAAATATTTTGCTCTGCATTATGTTAGTCTTCCGAGGCATCGATTATGCTCCGCATTGCGTTTGTGAAGATGTGCATTTTATACACCCTTAACATGCACACGGGATCATTCGTTCAGAATTAGGCTATATGGTTAAACAAACCATTGATTTAAAGTGAATGTATCATCAACGAATGAAGGTAAGTTTTTTTCATGATATCGATACCTAACAGTTCCGCTTCGTTTACAAGCAATTCTGTCGCTGTTTTCAGGAAAAAAATGCTAGGTATTTGCTAATGTGGAGATTGGAGAATTCATTTTAGCACTGGTACATCGCTACTTCTCAATAAGATGATCGGAATAGTTGCAGTGAGTTAAAGATGTCGCAAAATAACGTTAACAAAAAAGTGTTACCTTTTGTAGTTAGTCCTAAAAACTGGAAGTGAGTTAACGTGTGAATTTTTAGCATGGGTCCCTCGGCAGATTTCCATTGCTTTTTTCCGCAAAGGGATTTCGATTCTTACAGAAAATAAGATCTGGGGTTAACATAAGATTAAGAGAGTGCTCTACGGTCTAAATTACACCCGATATCTCAACCGTGAATTTAGAAGCTCTTATATGCTTTGAAAAAAAGTAAGTTTCTTACAAGTTACTATATTGCTTTGTCTTTGATTTAAAACCCTCCCTATTTGCTCCCATACATAAATATGGCATACTGTTAATAATGAGGAATAGTACACAGTCTCTGTGTGTCCCTTGTGAGGCGGTGGTGTGTGTGCAGTATTCGGGGGTGGTGTGCAGAGGTGATCTGTTTCTGGTGTGTAAAGCGGGACCAGGGTGGCCTAGCAGTGGCCTCAAAATCCACATCGAATGTCCATGGAGTTTCAGTGATGCCGATTCCACTATAAACCTCATGCAGACATGTGTTTTGGCCACCTTATATGCCATGGCAAGCCCAGTCTGAGGCACTTCAGGAATGGCTTTCTGCCACTGTCCTACAAAAAACACTAAAAGTGACAGTTACAGTGAAAACAGTGTCTTGAAAATTGATCTGAGGTATCACCTAGGGAGGAAGAGAAGCGTTTTCCCCATCTCATAATGCGAGACTTCAGGCATCTACTGGACTGCAGAGTGTGAAGAATGTGCCAGCTGCTGCAGTAGGACCTAAAGGATAAGGATAAATCCCTTTCCCTGTTCCCCTCCAGGAGCTGCACGTATGCACACCTTGAGCAGCAGGATGATGCAGGCAGGAGTCTGTCTGAGACAGGACACTGAGACAACACTACCAGAGCTCACTGAGCAGCCCTGGATCAGACAGAAAGAAGAGGAACTCAGTGGACTGGCAGATTCTAAGACAGAGTGTGCTGCACCAGGACTCAACACACTGGAGCCAGAGTGTGTTACAGCACACAGCAGGGTCAGTGATGTAGTCCACACACACACATCACTAATTAAAACAGAAACTGATCTGGGATCCACCCATACTGGAGATCTTATTAAGACAGAGAACCTCGACAGTACAGAGCTTGGATATGTAACCCATCTGCCTCCTTGCCAAATCAAAATGGCTACTGATGATGGATACGTTAAGGTCGAACACAACAGTGACTTGCAGGATATTAAGTGTGAATCCATTGAAGGTTTAGTGAGTGATCTCATGAATACTATGATGCATGGAACTGGTGATGATCAAAAAGACCAGACTGAAACTTGGCAATGTGGTGGAGAGCAAAATCCAATCTCTGAAAAAGAGGAAATGTGTGATTTTCCAACCCAATGCAGGGACTTAAATCATCCTTCCAATATCAACATTGAGAATAATGAGATCAGAATTGTCCAGAAGAGTACAAATGGTAGCAACACACATACTAATTGTCATAGAATAAATGTGATTATTGAACCCCTGATTATTAATTCCAGTAAAGGACCAAACCTTTTGAACTTCTTTCCAAACAGCTCGTTTGTAGAAACAAAGGGGAAACTAATACTGGTGAAAAGCCATACAAGTGTCCACAGTGTAGTAAGTGTTTTCGTGCAAAATTTGATTTAAATCGACACCTCAGAATTCATACAGGTGAAAAACCATACAAGTGTACACACTGTGGTAAGCATTTTCGTACCAAATCTGATTTAAATACACACCTTAGAATTCATACAGGTGAAAAACCATACAAGTGTACACACTGTGGTAAGCATTTTCGTACCAAGTCTGATTTAAATACACACCTTAGAATTCATACAGGTGAAAAGCCATACAAGTGTACACACTGCGAGAAAGATTTTTATACAAAATCTCAGTTGAATAGACACCTGGGAATTCATACAGGTGAAAAGCCATACAAGTGTACACAGTGTGGAAAGTGTTTTTGTACAAAATCCGATTTAAATACACACCTTATCATTCATACTGGTGAAAAGCCATACAAGTGTACACACTGCGAGAAAGATTTTTATTCAAAATCTCAGTTGAATAGACATTTAGGAATTCATACAAATGAGAAGCCATACATGTGTACACAGTGTGAGAAATGTTTTCGTACAAAATCTGACTTAACTTCACACCTGAGAATTCATGCAGTTGAGAAGCCATACAAGTGTACACAGTGTGGTAAGAGTTTTCGTACAAAAACTCATCTAAATAGACACCTGAGAATTCATACAGGTAAAAAGCCATACAAATGCCCTCAGTGTGAGGAGTGCTTTTCTAAAGTTTCTCATTTAAATCGCCACCAGGCAGTTCATACAGATGAAAAGCCCTTCAAATGTTCTCACTGTGGGAAGTGCTTTTCCAAAATTTCTAATTTACGTAGCCATCTGAGAATTCATGCTGGTGAAAAGCCATACAAGTGTACACAGTGTGAAAAGTGTTTTCATAAAAAATCTTATTTTGATATACACCTGAGAATTCATACAGGTGAAAAGCCCTACAGATGTTGTCAGTGTGGGAAGTGCTTTTCCACAAAGTCTCATTTAAATAGCCACCAGAGAATTCATTCAGGTGAAAAGCCCTACAAATGTACTCAGTGTGGGAAGTGCTTTTCCACAGTATCTCAGTCTAATACCCATCAGAGAATTCATTCAGGTGAAAAGCCCTATAAATGTACTCAGTGTGGAAAATGTTTTTCCCAAACAAATGCATTAAATACCCATAAGACCGTTCATACAGGTGAAAAGCCATACACATGTCCTCAGTGTGGGAAGTGCTTTTCCACAATATCTCATTTCAATATGCATCACAGAATTCATACAGGTGAAAAGCCATACAAGTGTACTCAGTGTGAGCAGTGTTTTTCCAAAAAAAATGAGTTCAATTGTCACAGTATAATTCATTCAGGTGAAAAACCCTACAAGTGTACTCAGTGTGGGATGTGCTTTTTGAGTGCAAGTTTTTTAATTCTCCACCTGAGGATTCATACAGGTGAAAAGCCATACAAATGTCTTCAGTGTGGAAAGTGCTTTTCCAAATTATGTTATTTGGTTAGGCACCAGAAAATTCCTACTGGTGAATAGCCTGACAAATGTACCCATTATGGAAAGTTTCATCCCTTTCGTGCTGCGTATAATGGAAAATGTTTTGCTTCAGTTTTAATAGAACCACTTAATTAATTTGAGAATCCTTTGAATCTATTTGTACAAATCAGCCTTTTGTGCTTTCGAAAGTCTTGTCTGGTGGGTGTTTTAGTTTGAATTGAAGGAGTGAGTAAAAGGTGGTAATACTACTAAAGGTGGTAAAACTATTTGTCACTGTTTGTAGTTGTCCAGTTTATAGTTTTGCTTCTGATATTTGTTCAATGTTTGTATTTTGGACAGTTTGAAAAAAAGTACAATGTCTGGGACAATATGCACCACCATTTTCTTCTGTTTTTCACTATTTTGTTTTTAAAAAAAATATTTGAATTACTTTTAATGGTGTTACGTCCCCTGCCTCTGCTGGTCTGGGTAGTGCAGGTGGAGGTAATTACCGAATCGCTTGATTGCCTCCACCTGCCTGTGGCCAACATAAGCCCTGCAGTATGAGGCAAGGGAGATCTTCTTTAGTGTTTTTTTTGTTTGTGGCTTGTCATTTGCTTTGTGGTTTTGTGTTTTTGGTGTTTGTGAAGGTCGTTTTGTTTGGTGAACTTTGTGGGTTTTTGTTTGTAGTTTGCGTTTTAGTTTGACTTAAACTAATAAATGTCTGGGATTTTTGTTTTGTTTAGATCAGTTTGTCTTGTTTTTTTGGTATATAGGACCTGTTTGTTACGGCGTTTGGGCTGGCCGTAACAATGGTTGAATGTCATTTCTTGCTGATTGAAGGGTGATATTTTGTAACGATGAAATTCACACCAAAGTAATTTCATGAAAGAGACGTGAAAACTGTCTGCACTGTATGAACAAACATCGTAATGTGTTTTGTATTTTGAAAACGCATTTGACTATACTGGTCGTTTCAGTGTAGAAGCTGTAATATGCATGTCACCTAACACTGATGATAGTATGGTTTATCTGAGATATTATTTAAGGATCATCGTTTTACTCTTTATTGTTCAATGTTGTATATGAATTGTGCATGAAAGAATGCTTCAGTAAAAATGTGTGCATGTCAAAGCCTTTGTGCCATGAAAAGTTTAGAGTTCATACAATGTCCTTCATTGTGTCATTGTATTCACATTTACTACCTCTGTAA